>NC_073313.1:319058191-319345691 GCF_027595985.1 Sorex araneus
TCAGTGATACCACTTCTTAGTATCTAACACCAAAACACAAAATATCAATTCAAAAGGGATATATGCACACCTATGTTTATCACCACACTTAGTATATAGCCAAGACAAGGTAACAAGCCAAATCAACTACAGATGAATGGATCATTGTTGGTATATATGATGGAATACTATGAAGTGCCAATAAAGAACAAAATCATGCAATTTGCAGCAACATGGCTGAAACTAGAGGATATCCTACTGCATGAAGTGAGTCAGAGCAAAGGGATAGATACAAGGTCATCTCTCCTATATGTAAGACTTAAAAATACACAACAAGGTAGCAACAAAGATCCAAAGGCAACATAATGAGAGAACTGATCCACACAATTGAGTTGGGAAGTGTGAGTTGGGAAGGAGGGATATTGAGGTCCTTGGGAGAAGGAGGAGGTACACTGGCGTAGGTGTCATGTTGGAATTATGTGCATGAGAAAAACACCAAAGTGGGCTCCTGAGTTCTCTTAATACTGTAAGTCACAAAATTTCAATGAAAATATTTTTCTGAAAAAGATAAATGGGAACGGAGTGGCAGTACAGCAGTAGGGCATTTGCCCTGCACTCAGCCATCCTGGCTTCGAGCCTCAGCATCCCAAATGGTCCCCCAGCATGGTCAGGAGTAATTCCTGAGTCAAGAACTGGGAGTATCCCCATGATGTAGTCAGGTAGATAGGGTAAGGGCCTGGAAAGTGAAACAGGTCAGCAAAAATTCTGGGAGGAAAATTCCACTTTGTGAATACGGATAAGACCTTGAGCTGCAGACACTGAGGCGACTGGACTCTCCACCCTCCCCCCTTCCCCCCTACCCCTACGAAGAAAATTCCTCGAATTCCCTCTGACCTCTCTCTCAGTCTGATTAACTTTAGTGGTTCAGCCCAAAGAAGACCATCAACACTTCCAACCTCCCTGATAACCTCCTTAGCAACAGACTTTTACCTGAGAAGAAGCCCCATGTGGGAAGCACGTTGGAGAAACCCTATAAAAGCACCTTGAACAAAGGAAGGGCATGCATATGCTGCCTGAGCCCATGTGCTGCTTGCACCCACTTGGCTGAGCTCACATGGCACCTGAGCACATGTGTCGCCCACATCTCCCCTCTTCCCCTCTTGAGATGTGTACTTTCATGCTTTTGAGTCTAATGCTGGGATGTGTCTAGGGGCTCTCTCCGCCCTTGGTGAAGCCCACGTTCTCTCTTGAGCGCGTTAATCTCTCTCTCTCTCTCTCTCTCTCTCTCTCTCTCAACCTCTCTCCCCTCCGCACCTTAAAACCCTCCAAATAAAATCTGTTTTACTTCACTGCTTGTCTACTCCTGAAATTCCTTTCTGCGAGCGAGGTGGGTAACCCTGGGTCTCGGGTGGTAGAGGGGGATTGGGCAAAAGTGACTGTCTTTCTCTCCTCCCCACTCAGGTGAGCCACCCATGGGGTCCACCAACATCACTCAGAACTGCCAGGAGTAATTACTGAGTAAAGAGCCAGGAATAACTTCTGAGCATTGCTCAGACAAAAAAAAAAAATCAAAATAATAAAAGTATAAATATTTGGGTGGTTTTTTGGTTTTGTTTCTTTGGTTTTGGGGCCCTGTTTTGGTGCTCAGGGATTATTCCCTGTTCTGTGCTCAAGAGTCATCCCTGGTGCAGACCAGGTACCAAATGTAGAGACTGGTACTTGAATCAGAGTTGTAGGGCCAGAGTTGAAGTGTGGTGGCCACAGGCAGACAAATCCCTTACTTCCAATACTATGTCTCTAACTCCGCTCCCCCTTCCCAAATGGTAATAAGGCAGTTACAAGAAACTTCATTGTAGAATTATCTTTTAGGTTGTATTTTATAAAGCTGGCTGGAGAGACAGTACAATAGGTAGGGTACTTGTCTTGCACTGGGTAAATTGGGTTTTGATCGCCTCAGGATACCACATGGTCTCCTGAGCTCCTCCAGGAGTGATTCCTGAGTGCAGAGAGCCAGGAGTAAGCCTGAGCACCGCAGAATGTGGCCAGTGTGGCCAAAACCAAATCATATTAAAAATCAGCCTAGATGATTAATAACTTGTAAATAAATCATGTTCGGTTCACATAGTAAAAAAAAAAGTAGGTGCTCAAGATTAAATGTTTATGTGCCCTTAACATTCATATACTGAAACCTTATTATGAAGGTATTAGAAAGTGGGGGTATCTGTAGGTGATTAGGTCATGAAGATGGAGTCCTGGTAGATGGGAAGAGTCCCTGGAGACCTCTCTTATCCTTTGCAGATTTTTTGTCTGTTTGTTTGTTTTTTGCTTTTTGGGTCACACCTGGCGATGCTCAGGGGTTACTCCTTGTTTTGCACTCAGGAATCATTCCTGGCGGTGCTCGGGAGACCATATGGGATGCTGGGAATCGAACCCGGGTCAACCGCGTGCAAGACAAACGCCCTACCCGCTGTACTATCACTCCAGCCCCAACCCCCGCAGATTTGAAGTGAAAAGGTAACAGTCTAATAATATTGCTGAGAAGGTAGCACAAGGATGAAGGACCTTTTCTAGCAACTGGCTAACCGTGGTTCAATACCTCTGTTTTTTTCAATACCTCTGGCAGCACATATGGTCCTCCTGAGTCCCAGGAGTGAACCCGGAGCACAGAATCAGGAGTAAACTTGAGTGCAGCTGAGTGTAGCCAAACAAACAAGCACTAAGGGAGCATGATCTAGGAAGTGGGCCTCAGGGAGACACCCATTTGCTGACAGCTTGATCTTGGTTTTCCCAGTCACATTACTATGAAAACTAATTTTCTGTTGTTTATAACCTAGGCAACGTTATTTTGTCATAGAAGCCAAAGAGACTGGCACACTAAAGGGGTATTTTAAAAGTTCATGTAAGGGGAATCAGGGAACACAGTATAGCAGGTAGGGCCCTTGCCTTGGATTTTTTTTTTTTTGTGACGTCTTTTGAGCCGGAGCCAGGTCCATAGGTGGTCTCACCGCGTCATTTCTTGTTTTCCACGTTAACTTCTCCGAACAGGGACCGTGGAGAGCCCTTCCAGCACCTCCACCCAATTCCTACACGCCCGTGCACAGCCATGGCAACTCCGGGCCAATGGGAGGAAGGCTATCTTTGGTCTTGCTCCTGTTCTGCTCTAGCCAATCAGAAACGTTTTACAAAAGCCCTTCTCAGAGATGCGCAAGCTCCGGGGAGGCTTCACTTCCGGACCGCAGCCGGGGCGGCTGGCCCTGTTGTCATAGCGACCGTTTTACATTAACTGGTTTGTACTTTCCACCAGGTGGCCTGGCAACTGCGGGGGGCCAGTCTCCCGCCATTCCCCGTCGGCTCAGTGAGGCCCCAAGGCCTTAGCAGGCCCCCGGATTCTGGCCTAGGGCTCCGCCGCGCCCCGCGTGGGCAGGATGGCTGCGGAAGAAGAGGATGAGGTGGAATGGGTGGTGGAGAGCATCGCGGGGTTCCTGCGGGGCCCGGACTGGTCCATTCCCATCTTGGACTTTGTGGAACAGAAATGTGAAGGTAAAAGACCGAGACCCTCCCCTCTCCCCCAAACAACGTCCCCCTTTCGCTTCTCTCCAGCTGTTGGCAGGGAGGTGGGCACCGCAGACCAGGTCTCTTTTCTCCGATTTTCACCCCCGTGGGCCTGGATTGAAGTGGGTTTGTGGGAGGAATTGCTGTTTTTCCTCACGCTACATAAAATGGGAGCCAAGACTCCCCGCTCCCCAAGCCCTTGGATCCAAGCACATGCCCAAAGAACCTTCAAGCTTAAACCTCTGTTGAGTTTCTCAGCCTATTCCAAGCGGGCTTTTGTTCTGGGCTGGTGCAGTGTTTGACTTAACCAGGCAGCTTCCCCAGTTATTTGGGATGAGATGCATCAATTTGCCTTCTGATACCGACAGTTACTGCTAAGGGTGTTGTATGATGTCTCCAGTAGACCCAGAGCCCTTTGTTCAGCTGTTTAACTCTCGGCTGTATGAACAAAGGGAGAGTTGCTTTTCATAGATGAAAGTTACATAAACATGATACAGTATTCCAACTTCTGATCAGTTCATGGCTGGGATTCTGTCTTTAATTTTTGAAGACACATTGGAGCCCATTTATGGAAAAGGAACCAGGAGCTATAAAAATTATAAGTAAATTGCATGTGAACGAGTGACTAGCTGTCATTGTGCTTGTTTAATTTGGCAAGATTTTGAGGGTGGTAATATCTGTCAATCATTTGAACAATCTTTTATGCTGGAGGCATTAGAAATTGCTTTTTAAGACTGGGCCGTAGAGCTAAAAGGTCAGTGAATACAAACCCCAGGGAAACACATTTCCACAGCAGAAGTGCTTTTTATCCAAGATGAGTTTCCCTTGCAGCTGTGTTTGAATGAACTTGACAGCAATTTGGTGGCGATGTTATGAAGGAAAATTTAATTATAAATTGATTTAAACTCTTAAGATTTCACGAATCTGGACAGGAGAGAGAGAGTATGACAAGTAAGGCGCTTGCCAATCTGGGTTCAATCCCTGGCATCCCATATGGTCCTCCAAACCTCACCAGGAGAGTATCCTGGGCAAAGAGGCAAGAGTAAGCCCTGAACACCATTGGGTATGTCCCCTCAAACTACCCCGTTCCCCCCAAAAAGAGATTCCATGAATCTGGTAAGAACGTGATTTAATCTGAGTAGGAAATCTTTTCATTATATTCTCATTGGCAGAATAAAAATTCAAGCTGTATTACATACCGTTTTAAAGCTTTTAAAGGGTTTTGAAAAGCTATTTTTCAATTAAAAATAAATCAACAACTTCCCCTTTCTTGGTTGTTGCTGCTATTGCTGTGATGCTGGAGGCTTGCAGATTTGCGTGTGGTGGTCACAAGATTTAGCTGCAGTGCTTGTTGTGGTTGCATATTTGGATGTGGCCTTGGGCATCCCAGTGTCAGTGCCTCTGGGGCAGCTCTACACTTGCTGGAGATAGAATTTGCAACCTCATGTGTGCAGGACAGGCACTCTGCCACTAAGCCACATACCTTGAGCCCCCAGTAAACTTTCCTTTTGATATTTGGGCCACACCCTGCCTTATTCAGGGGCTACTCCCATCTGGAGGTTTTTCGGATTGTGCAGGAAATCAACCTAGGCCTCTTACTTGAAAGAATGGGCCCTCAGCTCATTTAGCTGTCTTTCTGACTCCCTCTCCTGTGCCTCCAATATCTTTTATTTAGCCTTTTTGTATTTGTTTTGGCCTTCCCATGTGCTCAGGCATTAGGGATCAGACCCACCTCAGTAGCATGCAAGGTATCCTCTTTTTACCTGCTGTACTATCTTCAAGCTTTTTTTTTTTTTTTTTTTTTTTGCTTTTTGGGTCACACCTGGCGATGCACAGGGGTCACTCCTGGCTCATGCACTCAGGAATTACTCCTGGCGGTGCTCAGAGGACCGTATGGGATGCTGGGCAAATGCCCTACCCGCTGTGCTATTGCTCCAGCCCCTTTAGGCTTTTTAAAAAAGAAACATTAGTGCCATGATGAGATTGAAAAGGCTTATGGAATCTTTGCCTTTCTTTAGAATAAAAGAAGAAATTAGGGGCTGGAGAGATAGCACAGCCGGTAGGGCGTTTGCCTTGCACATGGCCAACCCGGATTCGATTCCCAGCATTCCATATGGTCCCCCGAGCACTGCTGGGAGTAATTCCTGAGTGCACGAGCCTGGAGTAACCCCTGTGCATCGCCAGGTGTGACCCAAAAAGCAAAAAAAAAAGAAAAAAGAAAAAAAATAAATTACGTTACCTTCTGATTTCATATACCCTGCTGAGACTAAAATACTGAATGGAAAAGGAAAACATGAAACTGCTTCCTCCCTCCCATCCCCAAGTAAAACATCAAAAGTGACTATCTCATTAATAATAGACCTGATTTTGATTTATAATTTTATAGGGTCGCATCAACCCTCAGCTTTATAAGTGTAATATATTAATTTGGCTTTAGAATTAGCTGAAAAAAGGTGAGAGGGCTGCTGTTTTATTGTGTGTGTTTGTGGGGGAGACAGTGCTAAGAAGATATCAGAGCAGATGCCAGGGAAAATAAAGTAGCATGCCAGTAACATTTGTCATATCTGTTCATATTTCACTGACTCTGGTTGCCAGGATTCTGCTATTCTTTACCTCAGATGATTTAAAGTTTAGTTTTGTACAACTTTGTGATACTTGTAATTATTTCAATAAACATGAAATATTCTTAGGTCAGAAGTTGGGGATAGAAAGCTTGAATAAAATAAAATTTGTGTGCTTGAGGTTTATAATTTAGTGATTATAAACAAGCTGGTAAATAGAATTTAAGTGTAAAGCAGAAGATTCTGTAATAATGATAGGCACATAATGCTGTTGATTATGAGTTCACAGGCAGGAATTGGGAGTGCATAGAAGGTCATGGAGAATGTGCCTATCTCAGTATCTTGAGAAATGGTTGGGAGAAGAGGCATTTGGTTATAGGCAACAAGGTGGAGGGGTGGCTTAAGCAGGCTCTGTGTGTGTGTGTGTGTGTGTGTGTGTGTGTGTGTGTGTGTGTAGTGGGGGGATGGTTTAAATTACTGTGTGTTGTTTCTTGGTATTCCAAATAATTGTGTATAAACAACACAAAGTTTAGCATGGTGAGAGATGAGACTTGGAACCCAGTCTTGGAGAGTTCTGTCTGGAGTATAGGATTTTGTACTCATTCTATAGCATTGAGGAGTCATGAAGTGTTACAAATAGAAAACCACATATATTTGTTTTCCTATTAATTTATTTTTGGGATTTAAGACCCATACTCACAGTAATCAGGGCATTCTCCTCACTCTTTGCTCAGGCACTCCTGACTATGCTCAGGGGACCATATGCAGTATAGGGGAGTGGAACCCGGGTTGACAGCATGCAAGGCAAGCTCTTTATGACCTGTGCCCCTTGTTTTATATTTTAGAGCAAACATTTTTTTAGGAATATTAAAATTCTAATTCACTAATTGGTCTTGTTTTGTTGATATTTAATTTTTTTCTTTTGTGGGACCATTGGGCTGGAGCAATAGCACAGCGGTAGGGTGTCTGCCTTGCACAGGGCCGACTCGGGTTCGATTCCTCCATCCCTCTCAGAGAGCCTGTCAAGCTTCTGAGAGTATCCTGTCTGCATGGCTGAGCCTGGCAAGCCACCCATGGCATATTTGATATGCCAAAAACAGTAACAATGAGTCTCACAAGGGAGATGTTACTGGTGCCCGCTTGAGCAAATCAGTGAACAGCAGGAGGACAGTACAGTGCTATAGTGTGGGACTATTATGGACCACACCCAACAATACTCAGGGTTTACTTCTGACTCAGGAATTACTCCTAGCAGTGCTCGTGGGACTCTACAGGATACCAGGGATTGAACCCCAGTCTGCTGAGTGCAGGGCCAGTACCCTACGTGCTGTACTTTCTTTTAAGCCCCTTGATATTTAATTCCTTAAGGCAGTCTGTATGTTTCAAACCTATATATTTGTCACACATGTAATCCTTAAATATTATTTTCATTTTATATATTTTAACCTAATTATATGTAAGAAAAAATGAAATTATATTGAAATGGTCACTTTGAGTAAAATTTGCATCAGAAAGTTTCACTACAATAAACTAATCTGGTACCTGTTATAAAGCAATTACTATTAAAAGCTATTAATAATATTGTATAAAGAAATTATTACCTTGTTATTTATTGAAAATTATACATTAATACTTGTCTTAAGTAGAAGGTAGATTTTAAATAGAAAAATTTGTTTGCAATGAACACTTTATCTGTTTTCTTAAAGAATGAAAAATACAAGAATTAAAAGTTGAAGAGCTAAATTATAGTAATGAGTTCTGTTTTTAAGAAGTAGACTTTTATATTGTATTAATAAAATGTTTTTTATTTTTTCTTATGAATTTAGTTTTTGATGATGAAGAAGAAAGCAAATTGACCTATACAGAGATTCATCAGGAATACAAAGAACTAGTGAGTATTTATTCACTAATTCTTAAAGATAGTGAAAATATTTATTTTGGGACTGGAGTGATAGCACAGGGGGTAGGGCATTTGACTTGCACGTGACTGACCCAGGTTCGATTCCTCCGTCCCTCTTGGAGAGCTCAGCAAGCTACCGAGAGTATCCCGCCCTCATGGCAGAGCTGGCAAGCTACTGTAGTGTATCCCATATGCCAAAAACAGTAAGAAATCTCACGATGGAGACGTTACTGGTGCCCACTCGAGCAAATTGATGAACAAAGGGATGACAGTGCTACAGTGCTCTGGGTTTTCTAAAACTAACTTTTGAATTTAAAATTATTTTAATTTTACTAAATATTCCATTTTCTCTAATAATAATACCGATTGTATCAGTCTCCAAGGAGTCTCTGAGCATCTCATTCTTAGGACTTCTTCTCTTCTACTGTAGAATCTAAGAAATGGCTTTGTAACACCTATTTTAAAGGATATTACATCTACTTTTAAAATTTAACTCTTGTTTTACTGATGCATCTGGAGTCATATTAATTATTAATTTTGCCATGGTTATTTTATGATTTTTTTTCGGGGGGAGGAGCCTGCTCAGGGGACCTTATCAGGTATTGGGGATCAAATCTGGATTGGCCTCATGCAAGGCAATTTGTACTGCTGTACTATCTCTCCAGTTATATAATTTTAAAGGTACCTCAAGATAGTAGAAACAATCTACTACCTTAATATGTTAGAAAGATTCTAACAGATTAAACTATAAATCTCACTCTAATTTTATCTAGTAGAGAAAATAGGTTTTATTTGATTCTAAAATATTTAGTGAAATAATGCCTTTTAACTTTAATACAATTTTTGTTTGTTTGGGGGCCATACCCTGTAACTCTTGGTTGCTATTTCTGGCTACAGAGCACAGGCTTGGCAGGAGTTGCTGGTAGTAGGTGCAGGGATCCATACCTAGGCCTCCGACATGCAAAACATTGTGCTCGGTCCTTTAAACCATCCATCTGGCCTCTAATATAATTCTATATAGATTAATAAATGCATAAGCCTTTAGTTATACTTTTAAAAACTCATTACTTAGCATGGAAACTGTAATTTAGACTTTTTCATATAAATTATAAGAATTTGACTTTCTCTTTTTTAGGTTGAAAAGCTATTAGAAGGTTACCTCAAAGAAATTGGAATTAATGAAGATCAATTTCAAGAAGCATGCACTTCTCCTCTTGCTAAGACACGCACATCACAGGTTTTTATTTTTGTGTTATTGTGCTGATATAAGGTTATAACAAAAATGTCCAGGGTTTCACCTAAACTTGCTGTGTTTGATTATTAGTGTGTAATATTGTATACATTGAGAGAGTTAAAAGATAACCATGTATTAGATTCTTTTAGAATTACCATAAGAAATGATGGTAATTTGAGGCATCAGTTAGGAATTTTCTGAGCTCAGAACTGTAATAGATTACAGGGTTTAATCAAAGCAACTGATTTATTTTATAGATCCCTGACAGTTAAGCTGATGTCCCTTTTTAAGTCTTAGGAGATCTATAGTCCAAAGCTTCTGGTGCATTCTTCTCTGGAAACTGCTTTTATTGTGTTAGTGTTGAATTGAAGTAGGTGTTCTGAGAATTCATAACTAATATTGTCTAAGGGCTCTTCTGGTTGTTATTTTAGCAGTTCACGTGTCTTAACTCATTTAATCTGACTTTTAAGAAAAGGTTATGACTTTTACTTAGATATGAGGAAACTAAAACCCTTATACATTAAGTACTAGTGCCCAGCTAAGTAAGTATTCGAGCCAGCTTATCAGTCTTGGCACCCCACTGTGTCCTTGCCCAGAGGTTGTGATTCAGGATATATTACTGCTACCAAAAAACCTTTACAAAAACTTCTTTAGCTTTCCATTTTCTGCCCAATAAGTTATCATTTCTTAGCAAAAATTATAGACTTTTCTCTCTCTCTCTCTCTCTCTCTCTTTTTTTTTTTTTTAGTTTTAGTTTTTGGGCCGCACCCGGCAATGCTGAGGGCTTCCTCCTGGCTCTACATTCAGGAATCACTCCTGGTGGTGCTCAGGGACTATATGGGATGCTGGGGATCGAACCCGGGTCAGCCACATGCAAGGCAAACACCCTTCCCATTGTACTCTCACTCCGGCCCCATTGGAATTATCTTAATATGACTCCAGATCATTTACTTATCTTGATATAGTTCTCTAAAACATTATGTACTACTGTTATTCTGGGTCACTTGATCTTGTAAGTATCCATGCTCTTGATTTTGCTCATCCTACTCTTCAATCTGAAATGTTTGGCCTGCACTTTTATCCAACTAACACTTCATTATTCATCAGGGCATGGCTGAAATGTTACTTCTTTCTCTTTTTTGTATTTGGTTTACATCTGGTATAGTTTGCAGTACAGTAGGTAGTCCCATGTTAGGCAATCACCTTAAATCTTTGTAGTATTAGTATTTCTCTGGCTCTGAAATGTTACTTCTTTTTTTTTTTTTTGCTTTTTGGGTCATACCTGGCGATGCGCAGGATTTACTCCTGGGTCATGCACTCAGGAATTACTCCTGGCAGTGCTCGGGGGACCATATGGGATGCTGGGAATCAACCCGGATCGGCCGGATGTAAGGCAAACGCCTTACCCACTGTGTTATCCCTCCAGCCCCTTCTTTTTTAAAAAAATATTTTTGGTGGGAGGGTGGGTTTTTGGGCCACATCCAGCTGTGCTCAGGGCTTGCTCCTGACTCTGTGCTTAGGGGTCATTCCTGGTGGTGCTTGGGAGGAGACTGTATGTGGTGTCAGGGATTGAACTCAGGTCAGTTGTGTGCAAGGCAAGCACCCTACCCACTGTACTCTCTTTGCAGCTCCAAACCACGTTTTTTCCCCCTTTAATTTTTGGTCAGTGGTCTAACACTGTTTCTTAGCCTTTTTCTGATTGAGGCCCCTTCTAACCTTGTTTCCTTCATGTGTCTCCTCTGCTCTTTCCATCCTACCAATATGACCGTTGGTCTTATGCTAAATCCTAGCCCTACCAGATCCCTATTTTTGTAATTGCCATCTGTGGTGTAGCCCATTTTTATTAATGTGATTGTCTTTGTGGCTCCCTTGGAATATCCTGGGAGTCTATAGAAGAATCATATTGCCCCAGGTTGAGATAAATTATCTTTCAAAAACTTGATATTTATAGTTTTCCAGCTTGGGGGCCATACCTATTGGTGCTCAGGATTTACTCCTGACTTTATGCTCAGGAATCACTCCTAACAGTGCTCAGGGAACCATATGTGGTTCCAGAGATCAAACCCAGATAGGCTACATGCAAGACCTTAGCTGCTTTACTATCTTTCTGGCCCCTTAAAATTTCTTAACATTTTTATTCACAAGTTAAGGTTATCCTAACAATGAAGAAAGATGTGTGTGTCTACTACTGTGAAACATTTATTCACCAAGTATTCAAAAGGTTACCAAATGTTAACCAAAGAAGGAAAATACAAATACCAATGTCTTAAGAGAAGTATAAATACTGTCAATAATTTTCAGCCAACTCTTTCTATTAAAATAAAAAGGGAAATTTTGGTGTGGCCCAAAAAAAAAAAAAGTAAAAATTGAAAATGATTGTTTAGAGTTTTACTTTATTATCCCGTCTGTTTCTCAACTTCCACATCTGTGAAAATTGGAATACACTTTGAAAGGTTTTTGTAAAATGTGAAGATAATGTTCAGAATACACTATCTGAAACATAAGAAGTAATAGATAGAAGCAGCTCTTAATTTTCTTGGTGGTCAATTAGTAATGTACAAATTATGCCAGGGCCATGGATTCAGTCATCTAGTTAGGTAGCTTTATTCTCTTTGGGAGCAAATTCTTAGCACCAAATACTGAATAGGAATACTATTGAATTAGTATAGACTGTCAGCATTACTGGAATAAAGAGTTCAGAGAACATTATTTACTGCTTTGTGGCAAATATGATCTCTTTGTATAAAAATCAGAATGCTGTTCTAGTAGTATGTGTAAATATGAAATGTTTAAAAATAAACTAAAAACCAGTATATCTATTATTTGGGCTGGAGCGATAGCACAGCGGTAGGGCGTTTGCCTTGCACGTGGCCGACCGAGTTCGAATCCTCTGCCCCTCTCGGAGAGCCCGGCAAGCTACCGAGAGTATCTTGTCCGCACGGCAGAGCCTGGCAAGCTACCTGTGGTATATTCAATATGCCAAAAACAGTAACAAGTCTCAAAATGGAAATGTTACTGGTGCCCACTCGAGCAAATCGATGAGCAATGGGATGACAGTGACAGTGACAGTGATCTATTATTATAGTATCATCTAAAATAGTTTTACTACCTTAAAATCCTTTGCTCCATATGTTTATCCTTCTTCTCTTTGACCTAAATTCCTGGCAGCTTCTTGTCCTTGACACATTTCCTTCAGTGGGTGTTTTTTAGTGTTGAGAGACTAAATTACTAGATCTAACTAAGTTATACTGGAAGCCTTAGAACAAAGTTATGTGGTAGCATAATCCTATAAAGAAACCCCTGCAGATAATCACTAATATCACTAATTTATCATTGATACTGTGCAAATTTGTTAGTATTGTTGCAACTTTCAGTTGAACATAGATGTGGCCTATTTGCTTTCTTTAACATGGAGTCTTTTGAACTGTATGTGTGAATTTAAAGGAAAAAACTCACCCTGTCCTTATATGTGTTACAGTGAGATGCTTTTGTACTTTACCTATGGTTGACTATACCGTGTTTGTCTTAAAATGTGAGCTGGTTGCCTTGGAAAGCACTCTTTCCTCTTGCTTAGAAATTTGTGATGGAGCTTTTGTTGACATTGCTGCTGCTGCCTATCTGGTGATGGTCGCACACCTTTGGTTTCATTTTGTGTGATTAGCTTTTGGCAATGTGGGCTTGAAGGTTCAGTGCTAGGACCGACGAATGTGGTGCTGCTAGGGCCTAATAGTGCTGGTGTCTGCTCAAGCCACACCCGGTAGGTCACCAGGGATAAGCCCACCACTGCTGGAGATTGAACTCGGGACCTTGAACATACCAGCTAGCTCCCCAACCCCAACACCTGTGGTGGGTTGTTTTTGTTTGTTTGTTTGTTTGTTTTGCTTCTTAACTTATCATCCAGAAAAAATTTTTAAAAAATTTCTAACTCTGTATCTTCTTCCATAAAACATTATATAGGACAACTAGAGTTGTACTCGCATATTACTAACACCTTATTAGACTTGTTTTCCAGAGTTTGCCTTTTTGGCAGTTACCTTTATTTAATATGGTTCTTATAGTCAAGAAATAATTTTATAGTTCCTAAATCACCATTAAATAGTGCATTTCAAAGGACAAACTATCAAATAGAATTTTTTTCCTGAAAGACAAATTCAAATATTGAAGTGTGATAGCTTTAAAAAAGTTTTCTGTGGTGCTTAGCACTTCTCATTTGTCAGCCTTAGCCTTCAGGAGTGATAGGGCTTGGGAAATTCAGCCTCTTGAGGACACATTTTTAAATACTTTAACAATAAAACCTAAGAATTGTCTTTTTTGAGTTATTTAATCCTAAATAATAATGTAGCATTCTTTAATCAATATTTCTTTTACAATGGAAATGATTTGAATATGTTGAATATAGCTGTTAAACTTGAACCTATAATTAACCTTTGTATTTCTTTCCATAGGCAATTTTACAACCTGTTTTGGCTGCTGAAGATTTTACCATCTTTAAGGCAATGATGGTTCAAAAAAACATTGAAATGCAGTTGCAAGCCATTCGAATAATTCAAGAGAGAAACGGTGAAATGTTCAGTTTAGAAATCTAAGTGCTAAATATTTTTTTCAATTTTGCTGATTCTGATTTTAAAATTGTCTTAAATGTAGCTACATTGTAAACCTTTTTTACATTGTATACTTTTATTAGAAATGTGAAAGTTTGTGGCAGATAGGAGTAGGGTAAACCTAAGTAGTGTGTGCTTGCCATCTCAGAGGGAACTGAACAAATTTAATTTAAACGATGTGTTAAGTTTCAGAGAGTTTAATTTTCTGCCTAGCCATTGTTTATGAAACTCAATATTTTTTAAAAATTGAGGTAACATGGCTTACAGTAATATGCATATTTATGCTTTGGGTATACAACCTTACTTTACTCTACCATACCTTCAGTATCCCTCCACTACAGTTCTTAGGTCCCTTCTCATGTGCCATCTCTCCACACCCCTACTTACGTAGACTCAGTCCTTCCTTTCTTCCTTCTCTCCTTCCCTTCCTTTCTCTCTCCTTCCCTTGCTCCCTCCTTTACTCCCTCCCACCTCCCTTTCTCTGATCTATTTTGTTTAGCATGCTGCCCTCTTGTTTCATCTAAATTGCAGCACAATGTGAGATTTTATTTTTTCTCAAGCTGAGTCCTGTTGTATTGTGTATATATCCTACAATTTTCCTTTGTTTCCTTTTGTGGGAGGACCACCTGTGGCCTTTAGGAGATTCTCCTGATTTGGTATGGTTTGGTCCTTAAGGGCCACACCATGCAGTGCTCAGGGGACCATGTGGTTCTGGGAATTAATCTGGCTCTCCCACAGTGCAAAGCTTGTGCTTTGACCATTGGAGTTATTGTTCCAGTCTTAATACTACAATTTCTTCTTTCACTCATCTATTGTTGGGGACTTGGGTTGTTTCTGCTCTTGGCTATTGTAATTAATACTGTAATGAATATAGATGTACATAAGCCTTTTTGATTTAGTAGAAAAAAATCATTTGAAAAAAAAAACCTTTTTGTATTTGGGGGTTAAATACCTAGAAGTAACATTTCTGCAGCATTTGTTAGTTCTATTTTCAGTTTTCTCCAGAAGTTTTCATGCAGATTTCCATAGAGGCCAAACTAGTTTGCCTTCCTACCAACAATGAATATGGTTTTCTTTTGCACAGCATCTCAGCCAACACTGATTGTTTCTGGAATTTTTGGAAGTAGACCATTCTCACTAGTGAGATAGAAATACCTTGTTGTCATTTTTATTTGTATTTCCCTGATAATCGGTGATGATGAATACTTTTCCTCCTGCCTGTTGTCATCTGTATGTCTTCTTTGAAAAAGTGTCAGCTCTATGGTGTTTTAATGTTTTCTACCATTTAATAAGATGTCTTTTTATTTTAAATAGTTTATTTCAAGGTACTGTGTTTTGTTTCTTTTTTTTTTTTAATTTAGTGTATCCTATTTATTGCTTTTATTGTCTTGGACAACGGAGTTGAATTATTGAGGTGACCTTGATAGTATTTTTTCTTTACAAAATTGTTCACAATATTTGATTACATTTAATACTCGAACATCAATCCCACTACCATTACATCTTCCTACCACCGTATTTCCATCCTGAACCCCAAACCCTACCCCTAAGCAGAACTAAAATAATTTTGTATTGCTTGTTACAAATAATCTGCTAAAAATGAGACCAAAAAAGGTTTCTTATAGGAAAGTTTGTGAAGATTGTTGTATTTCACCCAGGAGCCATTAAGCCCTTCTATAAGATATTAGTAACAAATTGTTAAAGGTTGAGCCTTGTGTGCTTATATTTATATGTCTATATAGATATATTTCCCCCTAAGATTGGTTGTCTTCCTAATCAAATGTGGTGTGCTACTCTTGGAATATTCCCTTCCCCCCTTCGGGTTGTCCTGAATAAAACAGCCCAGTGTGGGTTCTGGCGGCCTGGCTAGATGTACCATTCTGTGAGAGATTTATATTGAGTCTCTAGAGGATCATGGCCATTAATGCGATTATATGGTGCCAGCGGCTGCTTGTGAATGTGACTGCCAAGCTACCAGAATTAGGGGGAGGTGGGGGGAGGTCAACCATTCCCAGTTCCCTTGAGCCTGGAGTTTTCAGTTACAAGTCCTGCAGTTTTTCTTCTCCATTCACTCATGGAGGCCTCAATAGTCTTGCATGTGTTTTCTTAGATTTATTTTATGAATCAAGCCTAACATCAAAATCTTTAATTCATTTTGAATGAACTTTTGCTGTGATGTATTGGTTCAATTTCATTTTTTTCATAACTAACCTGTTTTCACAATAAAGAGGCTTTCCTTCCAACATTTTATGCTTTCAGTTCTATTTTATTTGTCAGAGACTCTGCTTTTATTTTAATACCATATAATTTTATTACTGTGGAATCTGTTGCATTATTATATAGTTTAGTTAGTGAATGCATTTCCTTCCACCTTATTGTTTTTTCATAGAACTGCTCTGATTATTGGGGGAGTTTTGTGGTTACATATGAATTTTAACTGTTTTGTGTCCTTGAAGAATAGCATTGGAATTTTGATAGGAATTTCACTATATCTATGTAATGCTATAAGTAGAATGGGTGGGTATTGACGCTAGTCAGAAACCTTTTCCGTATCTTTGATGTGATCATGTGATTTTTATCTTTTCCATTTGTTAATGTGGTATATCACATTAATCAATTTGATACCAATTTGTTACATTGTATCATTCTTATGCTTGAAAAAATCCTACTTGATCATGATATATGATCCTTTTAATGTATTTTTTAATTCAGCTTGCTAAAATTTTGTTAAGATCTTCACATCTGTAACTTTCTTTTTAGTTATGTCTTTGTTTTTGAAATTACCCTGATGTTGATCTCATAGAAACTTAAGAATTCCTGTTTCATCAATTCTCAGGAAGATCTTAAGAGAAATAATAGATCCTCTTTGAAGGTTTGGAAGAACTCATTTGTGAACCTATATGAACTTGGACTTTTGTTTTTAGTGGAGGTTTTTGTTTGTTATTTCAATTTCTGTACAAATAATTAGTGAGTTTAGGTTTTCTGCTCCCTCTGGATTTAGTGTTTGGAGGTTGTAGCATTCTGAAAACATTCATTTCTGATAAGTTCTCCAATTTCGTGCCATACATTTATTCACAGTAATCCCTTATGTTCTTTTTTTGGTATATGTGGTATCTGTTACAACTTTTCTTCTGGGGTTGATGCTTGTTAATTCCAGCCAGATACTGTGGCTATGATTTTATGTGGCTTTGAAACTGGGAGTAGGAATTTATGATCACAAGCTTACTACAGCAGCTGTATCCCTAAATATGGCATCTCTGGTTTGCAGTTGCTTCTGCCTGGCACTGGCTTTAGTGTTATGTCCCACAGGCCAACAGATATGTATAGTAAACATGATATTTTGTTTGTGAGTGTCTGGCAGCAGCTGTATTGTCCAGTTCAGGCAGCCCTCAGAAGCACCCTGTGGTCCAACAGCAAGGTGTTCCTGAGGTCTGGTGTCCCAACTTTGACCCAGCCTGGGCTCCAATCGGATGCACTATTCAAAACAGTTTTGAACACAGTTACAGCCCGCAGTTGGAGGTCTGCTTTGTTTCAGTGGTTTTGTTTTTTGTTTGTCTCTGGAAGCCTTTTGACTCTATAGACATTTATTTAGGTTGACTGCTCTTAGATGCGGATTTTGAGAAGCTGGTTTTGTTTAGCCTAGGGTAAGCAGTTCTCACCCCATACACCAGTGCTACTAAGCCCCATCCCTAGGAATGGTGGAATTTTCCAGGTCCCTGTTTTTTTTCTTTTTGCTTTTTCGGTCACACCTGGTGATGCAAAGGGGTTACTTCTGGCTCTACACTCAGGAATTACTCCTGGCAGTGCTTAGGGGACCACATGGGATGCTGAGAATAGAACCCGGGTCGGCAGTGTGCAAGGCAAATGCCCTACCTGCTGTGCAATCGCTCCAGCCCCCCAAATAGTTTTCTGAGCAGTCTCTCCTTCACTCTACCCCATCTTGTATTGGGGCCCCACCCTGTGGCTTTTCCTTCCTTGTCCTCCTTGTTCCACAGTGGGCTTCTGTCCCTAGAGGTGGTGGCTGGATTTTCCAGTAAACTTCAATAGGGCCCTTAAGGGATTCTGTATTTAATTCAGTTTTTTTGGTGCAATTTTTTCATGGTGCCAGGAGAGTGCCTTGAAAATAGTCAACTGTCTTGGCTCCTTATTCCCTGAGTATCTTTGAAAGATCATAGTTGGAGTTAATGTTGGGAAAAGTTAACTGTTCTTCTTTATAATTGTTAGGTTCTTTCTAGGAGACAGCAGTTCTTAAACTTTATCTAGCATCAAAAGTAGGTACAGACTTGCTGAAACACCTGTAATTGACTCAGTAGATTTGTAGTGTGGGACCTGATAGTTTGAAATGTTTTTGTGGACCTCCCAACTGTTACTCTAAGGTTCTGGAGGCCATTCCCAGTAATACTTGACCCAGCTGTGAGGTTTCAGTTCCCAGATCCAGGGATGTATGCCATTTGGATCCAATGGTGCTTGATACTCTTGACCTATCAGGCTACATCTACTGGTACTGATGTTTGACCTCAAGGCTTCTGCATGCATTTCATTCCTCAGAGATATCTCCCTGGCCCCACTACTTTGCATTTTTTTAACAAGTTCTTCTAAAGTGAAGAATTGCTAGTCCTGGCCCCATACTGAGAACAATTGTTTTAAGACAGCGGACAGATATAATTGCAGTACCATTAGGTGACAAAAGAAACTTAAAACCTTGGTAAACTTCTTAGATACTCCTTCCTCTATTCTGTCTCTTTTCCTCCACTCTCCTCTCCTCCCTTAGCATCTCATCCCTCTCCATCTCCTCTCACCCTCTCTGCCCAGGGATCCAATATCAAGTACCTATTTAGCAAAATTGATCCTATAAATTTTTTTGACTAACTTTAAATAAGTATTTAAAATCTCTATTCCATAAGCCAGAAGAAAGCAGAGTTTCAGGAAAATTCAGAGGACATGAATTTTTATAAAGCCTACTGGCTAAAGAGTTAAAGAGATTCTCTTTTGAATTTATTCACACCAAAGCAACAGAACAGTGTCATGAATCATTCAAGGATAGAGTAGTGCTATCTCTACTAGTGAGAGATGTCTGGCTCTGATAACTTTACACCTGTGTGGTCCTTTTCTCAGAGTTAGACATCTGAAATACAGATTAAAAAAAAAGGGGGTTGCCAAAAGTGAGAGTACGTTAACAAGGAGGTTAGAAACTTGGATGTTCTGTATCACATGCAGTTCAAGTACACAACATGCTAACAAATGGAAAAGAACTAGAACTAGAAAAGTGGGCTGGAACAGAAGCTCAGTGGGCTGGAGCTCATTACTCTGCATCCAGGAGGCCTGGGTTCAGTTCTCAACACCTCAGTTCTCCAAGCACTGACACAAGCAGCCCTCAGCCTCAGAGGACGGAGTGAAACATAAATTTAAATGTTACAATGATTAGAATAAGCCCACTTCAAAGTTAGAGCATATCCAAAACCCTGTTGTCAAATGCAAATTAAAAAATGAAAATAAAATTTAAGAGACATGCTCCTAATGTTGAGGTATATAGTAGTTATAGATACACAGAGCATATTACTGCTCTGCCTTCTTAACAAGGAGATAGCAAGGCAATAAAGTAAATGGTTTTCTATACTGTTTTTAAATACATAAAGTTATTTGTTTTGAGCAGAAGTCGGTATTGGTTGGTTTATATTTATTAGAATTATATATAAATAGAAACTCTGATTGCATAGACTGATTTATTGATCTTTACGTTCATCTAAAATGTAAATCTCTCTTGGTGCTAGGACTGGAGAGATAGTACGGTGGGCAGGGTGGTTACCTTGCATGCTGCTGGCTCGGGTTCTATCCCCAGCATCCCATACGGTCCCTGAGCACCACCAAGAGTGATTCCTGAGTGCAGAGTCGGGAGTAAGTCCCAAGCAACAGCTGGTGTGACCCAAAAACCAAAACCAAAAACCAAAAAATTAAAATTAAATACTTGGCAATTTTGCTTTTTCACATGTAGTAAGCATAGTCCTTTTAAAAATACAGTATTTGTTATTGTCTGAATGGTGCTATTAACCTGATGTTTCATTGAAATAATTTTATGTCTTATTTGTAGGAGAGCATAATTTCATTATTAGGAACTTAATGGTTTCAGTGGTCTGCATTCAGAAAGCATATGATTATGGATGATAATAGCTATATTTTATTGCAATTTTATTATTATTTTAATGGGCAGTACAAGTATTTACCGAGAGACATTACTCCATAAAAGTGTGTGTTTTTTGGTGGGCTGTTTCCCTAAAATAAGAAAATGTTCAAAATACTATACATAAGATAATGAAACGTATGTATATCTCTATATATTCATACATACATAAATATGATACATGCATACATATTTATGTTTTGGGACCACACCCAGTTATGCTTATGGCTTACTCTGGTTGTGTCCTCAAGGGTTACTCCTGGCAGTTTTGGGGGCAGCATGTACAGAGATGGACCGTGTGTGGTGCCTGGGATCGAACCCAGATTGGCCATGTGCAAGGCAGGCATCTTGTCCCTTGTACTTTCTCTCCAGTCCTTAGAGCATATCTGTAAAGTTATAGATCTTCATAAATATGTCTGTACTTCTTGATGAATTGTAATGGAAAGAAAGAAATGTTGACTTGACATTCTTCCATGTGCTCTTTGGCATTGAACAGGTGTGTTACCTGACTGCTTAACAGATGGTTCTGATGTAGTCAGTGACCTTGAACAGGAAGAAATGAAAATCCTGAGGGAAGTTCTTAGGTATTCTTCTCTAATTTTATTTTTAACAAATGATAATATTTTAATGTGATCTGTATCTACGTTTTTCAGACTTCTCCAGGTATTGTGAACTAGTAAATGTAAATTCTCTCCTGAAGGTCATGAAAATGATTTATCTTTGTTTGTAACTATGTATGTTTCTTATTGAGCAGAAACAATTACTTCCTGTCACATATAGACAATCAGCCCAAATGGGAGTGTCTTACCGCTACCATGATGAGAATGGGAAACTAGCCACCAACGATAATTTGCGGTAGATCTCACTGGTCCAGGAAAGATATGTACTGGCTTTACCTGAGCTAGGAAGGATACTTTGTGACTTCTGGATCCTTGTATTAGAGGTAGCTAAACTGAAGATTTAGGAGGCTATACATGCAGACCATGCAGATCAAATGGCTGAATAGTGACATGTAGCCTGGAAGAGAAAGAGGCAAGTTGAAAACTTTGATTTGAGATGATTTGCCAGTATTTTTCTTACCCCAGTTGCATGAGTGTCAGCCAGCTGCTAGGCTAGGCTTGAAGTGTGCCCTAAAGTGCTTAGGAGTTACTCCTGGCTCTGCACTTAGGATTCATTCCTTGTGGATTCAGAGGACCATATGGGGTGCTGGGAATCGAACTTGGGTCCGCCATGTACAAGGCAAGCACCTTACCCCCTGTGTTATTACATTGGCCTGGGGCATATCTTTTTTTACCTTGAACCTATTCCTCTCTGAATGCCTATGGGAGTTTTAGAAAGGATGGGCAATTAAAACAGCCACTTTTTAGCTCTCCTGTGAGAATAGAATAGGGTAGTAGGGTACAAGACCTATAGTCACTGTGTCACTTGCATATTGGACCTTGGCCCTTGGTCGTACTCCCAGCTGTACACATAAAGGACTGTCTTCTAGCACCCTGAACCTCCCTGCTCTAATTGATCTACTTTGGTCCCAACTCCAAAGCAAAAGAGAGGCGAGACAGAATGTAACTTGCTCAAGATGGTTAAGAAAATAACTGGGGAAGGATCTCCTAGACTTAATGCTAATTTCAGGGAATTTGAATGTTTGTGAAAAGGAGAAAAATGTGCTTGAGACAAAAAAAGAATAATAACTTATGTTTAAAGGGTTGAAGAGGTATGGATATTGGTAATAAGGATATTTGGTAATATCATCTTGAGAGGACAGGCCCAGTTATGACTTCTATTCATTGTATCTGTTGATTGATTAGTCAGTGGTGTAAAATCTGACCAGTATTGTCCTTTTTTGATCAGTATTGTCAGTAGGATTGTAAATGATCTTTTCAATGAAATTCATTCTATATTAATGGATTTGCCATTCAAATTTGTGTTTACGATTTAAAACATTTTGATCCTTGTTTAGTTAAGTATCAGTCTCATTTCAGGAGAAATGGGAAAGCCTGTATTTTATGTTAATGTCTTAACATAAAATAGCGTATTTTATGTTAATATCTTAATTATATGTATGCCTATACATGTCATTTTCAGTTGATTATAACTTTCTCAGCAAAGCCTATTATTTTCCATCTTTGTTTAAAAATTTCCTTGCACATATTAAGCTTATATTAGCATGTTAATTGTTTGAATATTATTTTTTTTCTTAAAAACATGATAGCACAGCGGGTAGGGCATTTGCCTTGCATGTGGCTGACCCAGGTTCAAATCCCAGCATCCCATATGGTCCCCTTAGCACCGCCAGGGGTGATTCCTGAGTGCATGAGCGAGGAGTGACCCCTGTGCATCGCCGGGTGTGACCCAAAAAGCAAAAAAAAAAAAAAAAAAAAATCAAATCACTATGAACTAGAGTCACAAAGTCTTCATAAAGTTTCAGACACACAGTGTTACACCACCAATGACTTCTCCAGTGTTTACTTCTCTCCCCCCAAGAATATTAGTTCTTCGACAAAAAACAAAACAAAATAATCTGATTACTTCCTATCTTATTTTTGTATATTTCAGAAAATCAAAAGAGGAGTATGACCAGGAAGAAGAAAGGAAGAGAAAACAGCAGGTATCTGTACAGGATAGTAACATAGAAGTATTGCATTGTTATTATCTCAAGTTTACACCTAGTTTTTACTATTAAAGTTTAAGCTTATGTGTAAGTACATGGTTCTTTTAGGGTGTTCATATTTTTCTGACAGTTCTAGCATTTATACTTGACTTTGTGCATTTTATAATTCATCCTACAACCCACCTTTTAAATTTTCGATAAAAACAGGGTAATTTTAAAAAATTAAGACACTATGCATATGATAGGGAATTCCTTATAAAAATGAGAAATTTTGTACATAAAAGAAAGTTTCAGGGGCTGAACGATTGTATAGCTGGTAGGGCATTTGCCTTGCACATAGCTACACAGGTTTGATTTGAGCATCCTCATCCTCTATGGTCCCCCATGCACTTACCAGAGTAATTCCTGAGTTGCATAGTCAGGAGTAATCCTTGGGCACTGCTAAATATGGTCCCCAAACAATTAAACGAAAAAAAGTTTTACTTTCCCAGTCTCATGACTCCTTTACTGTTTTGAAACAGTCCAATTGCAATTACTAGGAAAGGGCCCCTTCAGGCATTATTAGTTTGGAGCAGAAATATTCCATATCACATTTCCTGGCATGTTGTTCTTTCTTTAGGAATTATTTCCATATAGTGTCTATTCTTTCCTCAGGACAAATTCAACATGTATCTTGTTGAGTTGAGAGAAACCAATATTAATTTTTCCCCTTTCCTAGCTGCCTATTTCCATATTTCCTCAAATCTCCTAAAGGAAAAGGGAAACCTGCTATAAATTAGCTGTCACTGTACAATTTCCCTTTTTCTCCTGTAATCATTGTGTTACATGCTTGTGTCATTAGCTGTCTTTGACAAAACCCTTTTTACTGGAGGGTAACTAATGAAGAGTACATCTTTGTATAAAACTTTTGGTAAAGAAGTAAAATTTACAGACACTAATAAATATTATTAATGTAAGGTATACAAAAAAGAAACCAGTTCAGAATTATTACCAGAAGATATTAACTCTGATTTTTAAGTCACTATGTTAGGCTATTGAAATAATGATGCTGTTATAATTTAGGGGATTTTTTTTTTCATTTTAAAAGCTATTATGGAAATTTTATACACATGAAAGTCAAGTTGATACAAACATTCTCATGTGTAACCCAGTTTATGGAAGAGTGTGATATGGAATAATGTATGGATACAGATATTCACTAATTACCTAAGAGTGGCAGGCAATTGGATTTTTGTTCTTTAGGAATTAAGAAATTAATATGCTTACTGGGGTATTTTTTTTACTCAGAATTTAAGTGTTTTTATTTTTTTTGCTTAAATATATGAATCCTCTTAAGAAATGAAAATAAGTCTATTTGTGGTTACTTAAGGCATATCCTAATCATAGTATATAGATTATTTCAAGAGGAAAGGCACTTTATAATTCTGTGTTTCTATTACAGTGTTTCTTATTACTTTGTGCAGTGTCACAGGGCAATCACCCACATCATGATAAGGTCAAAGTCATAATCATACTAGTTATTGTTAGTATTCATTGCATGCTTAGACATGGGGAGAATCTTAAATGCATATTTTATATGCGTGAAACATCTTAAGAACTTCATTAAAAGAGAATCTCTTCTTCATTATCTTTTCAAAAGTAGACAATAACTCTTAAAAAGTAATGTGTTTGGCCTCTTTACGGTAGTCAATTTTCAAAATTAACAAATTTCTTAAAAATTTTGTTCTGAATTTCTGAAGTTGTCAGAGGCTCCAACCGAAGAGCCCCCAGTGCATGCTAGTGAAGCTACAATAATGAATAGCTCTCAAAGAGATGGTGAACATTGTGCACACCCACCCTCAGGTAAGGTTGTCTTGTACTGAACTCTCTTTAACCATATATGAATGTTGTATTGAAAGGATACTTTCTCATATATCTGTACAGTTAAAAACCAAGCTGTTTTTGAAATAATTTGTTATGAAGAATTTGTTATGAAGAAGAGACTGTTGAATAGTCACCGTTATTTAAAGTTCTTTGTGAGTTTAGCTAAAGAGGTTGCTGGTAGGGGGGGGGCTGGAGCGATAGCCTAGCGGGTAGGGCGTTTGCCTTGCACGCGGCTCGACTTGGGTTCAATTCCCATGATCTTAAATGGTCCCCTGAGCACTGCCAGGGGTAATTCGTGAGTGTAGAGACAGGAGTAACCCCTGTGCATTGCCAGGTGTGACCCAAAAAGCAAAAAAAAAAAAACAAAACAAAAGAGGTTGCTGGTAGGAAATCTGACAAGGTATAGTCTTGAAACTTCTAAGCAAAGACTGGAACCCAGAGTGTGTTAGATTCCTTGAGGAAGTCACCGTGAGTCTGTGTGCAAGGTTGCAGCCTACAAAGTACCATATTTAATATTTTCATCCTTGACCATAATTATGTGAAGACTCTGAGTTAGAAACTAAACTTCAAAACATGTTTACTTTGATAGTGAATTAAAACAGATTGGAAAATAAGATGTAGCACCCTCAACCAGATTCTTAGGCAGAACTCTTCTTAAACCCAAATCCACAAGAATCTTTATGGGGAAATTTATAACATTATTCAATATGTTATAAATTTACTTACTCTACACTCTAGTTTCCTCTATAAGAAAACAAGAAATTCTGAAACAAATTGAATGATAATCATAAATTCATGATGATCATTAAAAAATTCCTCCTTGTCAGTTAAAAAAAGAAGCATAACTCTGATGTAGCATTACGACCCTGGTTTTTATTTTACCTTGAATATATATATATATTTTTTATTAATTTTCTCTGGGTCTTCTGAGTAGTGCTCAGGAGTCCTCGAGGCTAACCTGAGAACAGTTTCGGTGTGAAGACTCTGAAGTTCTGGAATCCCCTGGAAACTCGTGGTAGTGAGCAGGAGCCTCCAGGGCTGCATTCCTGCATGCTTGGGGGGATCATGTTGGACTGGGTTGGAATCTGCCACAGACAAGGCAAGCATCTTACTCCCTGTAGTATTTCTCCAGTTCCTATTTTTTTTTAAAGTAATAAGTTTAAGAAAATTGAGTCATTTTTTTTTTTAATTACTAAGCTCTTTAATGGTGAAACTGGCACATACCTTGTTAGAGTCTTCTAACTCTTAAATCCTTGTTTTGGGTTTGGGTTTTGGTTTTTGAACCATACCATACCTGGTGCTCAGGGGAACCAGGCAATGTTCCAGCTGGGCTGGCTCCCTGCTCTTCCTGCCTCTTGGTCTTATAATCTACACTTTGGTTTAGAAGAACTTTGAAACTGAAATATGACAGGTTTGATTTTGAAGGAAACCATATGTTTAGTTGATAAAAGAATGGGGCATAGAAAACAAAAGCAAATTTATGAAATTATCTTGTTTATGCTAGCAAGTTTAATTATTTTTTTCTTTTCATGATTGTGATGATTGTGAGTAGAGTAGCCTGTTTTGGATTGTGTTTATGAAAGCAACTACTGTTGATTGTTCAAAGTTCTTTTAAAATTTTCTGGCCCAAAAGTAGCTTTGGATTTTATGCATAACCAAGTAAACAAGTTTGTCTTTTTTTTTAATTTTTAAAAAAATTTTAAAGTAGTTCACAACATTTGATTACATTTAATATTTGAACACCAATCCCACCACCATTTACACCTTCCCACCACTATATTTTGGTTGTTTCCATCCTGAACCCCAACCCCTGCCCCAAAGCAAAACCGAAAAAAAATGTATTTTGTATTGTTATAAAAAACTGCTGAAAATGCTCCAAAAAAGTTTCCTTAGAGAAAAGAATGTGAAAGTTGTTGTATTTCACCCAGGGGCCGTTAAGCCCTTGTATAAGTGTATATATATATATATATATATATATATATATATATATACATACATACATACACACACATATATACATACATATATACACACACACATATATATATGTATCACTGTATCTCTGTATCACTGTCATCCCGTTGCTCATCAGTTTGCTTGAGCAGGCACCAGTAATGTCGCCATTGTGAGACTTGTTACTGTTTTTGGCATATCAAATACGCCATGGGTAGCTCTTCCATGTGAGCAAGATACTCTTATGTACTGTAAAAAAAATATTTCCCTCTAAGAATGGTTGCCTCCTACTTTAAGCCTCATCAAATTCGGTGTGGTACTCTTGGAGTATGGGTGGTGTGAGGCATGAGTTGTCGCATTCGCAGCTGCGAGATCCAGAAATACATTCACTTCTGGGTGAGGCTTAGCCTGAGCATGTGGAGAGCAGCCATGAGCATGACAGCGATTGGGTTTTGGAGGTTTTGGGCTGCCAGGACTGGGTCTCTTGGGGTGGGGAGGGGTCTCACCTGCCCCCATTCTTGGCACCCCAAATGAAACAGCCTGGTGCAGGGTTCGATGGCATGGTTATGGTGTATGTCGTATTATGCTCCCTATCAGGAGAGAAGGAAAAAGTTTAAATACTGAGTCTGGTATAATTGGAATAAATTTGCCCTTTTTAGCTCCTTGTTAAGTGAAAAATTTATATACCTATTTTTGGTTTTTGGGCCACACCCAGCAATGCTCAGGAATTACTGCTGGCTTTGCACTGAAAAATTACTCCTGGCATTGCTCAGCGGACCTTGTAGGGTGCCAGAGATCTAACCCAGGTCAGCTGCATGCAAGGCAAGCAAGCATCTTACCTTTCGTATGCTACCTGTAGTGCTATCACTTAAGCCCCTCAAGTGAAAACATTTTCTCAAGGCATAAATAACTCAGTTATGGGCTTTTATGGCATAAAATAAATGGTAGATAATTTAAAAACTAATGATTCTAATTTTTAGAAACTTTTCTATTTAAAAAACTGTGTATATGCTAGCTTGGGAAATCATTTTACACAAAGTGATAGACACCATTTAGAAAGAAAAGTGTTTGGCCTCCTGTTTGTCCCTTTGCTCAAGTCTTTGTCTGGTTCCTGTTAGAAATGGATTTAGCATTTCTCGCATTTGGTAACATTTTTAACATTTGGTAGCATTTGGTGAAAAAAATTGCCAGAAATAAGATGATCTTTCTTTAAGATTTGTTGATTTTATGATTCTTTCCTAGAAATCAGAGAAGCTTATGTATTTTGTCAAGTATTTTCTTGTCTAGGTTTGATGAATATACAAGATGTTCATAATAAACTCAAGACATGAACTGGCCAGTGCAAGTCTGTGAATTAAATATAAATTTGTATGTGATAAGGTTCCTGCTTTCTCAAAAATCACTTCTTTAGCTTTGTGCTCCCATATTTGGACACTCAAGCCTACCTCCTTTAAAATTATCATCAGTAACGTTTTCTGTTTTAACTTTTTTTGGGAGGAGGAAGAGTCACCCTCTGTGGGACTTAATATTCCCAGCTCTGTGCATGGAGGTTGCTCCTGGACATACTTAGAGGACCGTGCAATTTGGGGTACTAAACTTGGATCTCCTGAATGCAAAGGATGCATTTAGCCCTTTGAGCTATATATAGCTCAGTCCTTCATGTTTAACTTTTAATGTTTGTCCAATTTTCTGTTTGTTCTGCAGCATCTTAGGTGTATTGAAGTGTTAGCTGCAGCTTTATTTCTTCTATGGAGACATCCCATGGTCTTAAGAACTGTGTCCAGTTCCCTGGCACTGTGATTAGTCCACTTATCTTATGCTAAAGCAGAAAACATTTCCATTTGTGTCCCCTTTTTGTTTCCCAGAGTAATGCCAGTGAAATTTTTGTGAGCTTGAGTTTATAGGTATATAAAATAAGCCGAGTATTTACTGATAATCATGAAAAAAATTGAGGTTTTACCATCCCCACATTGTTACGCATACACACATACACACACACACACACACACACACATTTTTATTGTTGTTGGGCTGCATCTAGCTATACTCAATACTCTTGGTTCTGCACTCAGGGATCACTCCTGGAGGGGCTCTTGGGATCTTATGGGGTGCCGAGGATGGAACCCAAGTTGGCTGCATGAAAGACAAGAGACTATTAATCACTGCTCTTATCTTATCTAGTCCTGTTACTATATATTTTTAAGCAAGGTGCTAATGCATTACTCTTTAGATTTTTTTGCTAAAAAGTTTGATTTTGGGTTTTATTATGCAAGAATTTAGAATTTGGAAGCATGTATATCATATTCTTTTCATATTTTTAGTTCGTTATTTTTTTCTGTGACTGCTTAATAGTCTGGTGTGCTTATATTAAAATATGATATAGATGAGCATTTAGGTACATGTTGATCCTATCTCTTGGCACAGTTTACAAATAATTGTAAGCACTTTGTACTTATATCTGCCTCCAAACCTGATACTTGGAAATACTAATTTTCTTAAGGGTTTTATATATCTATACTTTACTAGTTAAAAGAATAGTTTACTGGTATTATTGGCACTTGCTTTTCCAATAGTAAAAAATGTAGATTTATAGCACAAATGTAGCACAGTGGGTAGAGTGTTTGCCTTGCAAAGGGCTGACCCGGGTTTGATTCCTTCGTCCCTCTTGGAGAGCCTGGCAAGCTACCGAGAGTATCCCTGCCTGCATGGCTGAACCTGGCAAGCTTCCTGTGGTGTATTCGATATGCCAAAAACAGTAACAAGTCTCACAATGGACATTACTGGTGCCTGCTCTAGCAAATCGATTAACAACGGGATGACAGTGCTACAGTGCTATATTGTTCTGAAAAGTCACCTATTTTTACCTGCAGATAAAAGTTTAGAAATCATATTGGCTTATAAACAATAATTGTACTGTTTAGTTTATGTGTCAACCTTATTTTAAATCATAATATAGTTCTAATCTTTAAATTAGATATATACATATATATATACATACACATATATATATATATATATATATATATATAATTTATTTGGGGGGAGTGCTGGAGCTTACTTAACCCAGGGCCTCATATATGCAAGGGAAGGACTCTAACGCTGAGGTCCACATTACCTCTGCTTAAAAAAAATTTTTTTTTGGTAATGGTACCTTATTTACAGGAGCTGGGTATTTGAAATGTCATTTTTAAGAAAATGTAAAGCCCCTGAGGAACAGGTACCACGTATATTCTTTCATCTGGCACACATTTAGTAGGTGTTGGTGGATGTAAGAAACCTTACATAAATCTCACATTGATAGAAGGGAGAACTGTGAAGAAAAAAAAAGACAAATATTAACACTAGCTCATTTTGGTAAATCTAACCTAAAAGTTGCACATTTTTATAGTATTCTGATTAATCTTTATCTTAATGATAGAAAGTCAGATTCAACTGGGGAATCAATCAGTACAAACTTTGACAAGAAAGATGGAATTACTGCCTGAGACTTCCTCTTTCCTACAAAAAGGCCTGAAAACTCCTGGCTCAGAACATGCAAGCATTGAAGGATCAATAGCAGTAAGTAAAGGACATTACTTTGCGGGGCTGGAGTAGTACAGTGGGTAAGGGCTTGTCTTGCATGCTGCTGACCCGGGTTCAAATGCTGGAACCATATATGGTTCCTCAAACCATGGCAGAAGTGATCCCTTAGCACAGAACCGTAAGTCCTGAGTACTGCTGAGTGTGGCTCAAAAACAACAAAAATGACATTTCTTTTTAAGAACAGAACGATAAAGTAATTGGAATTACTGCTTGGAAACAATGCAAGCAGTAATACACTTGGCTTTTATTCTGACCCGAACTTATACTTCAAATTGTATCTTCAGTGGGTATATATGCCACTTAATATGCTGACTTGAACTTAAATCATTCCTTCTTTTTTTTCCCTGTAGAATTTATCTGCACTTGGAACTGAAGAGCTCAGACAGCGAGAACACTATCTCAAGCAGAAAAGAGATAAGTTGATGTCCATGAGAAAGGAATTGAGAACTAAGCAGATACCAAATTCAGAGCAGAAAGAACAACCTTCTGGGGATGTAGAGGTATGCTTAACCATGTCAAAATTTGCAAATTTAGAAGAATAATCAAGATATGTGCAAGAAAACCTTGAAATTGAAATAGATTTAGCCATATAAACCCTATTAGTGAGCTGGAGTGATAGCACAATGGGTAGGGCTTTTGCCTTGCACATGGCCGACCCAGGTTCAATTCTCCGTCCCTCTCAGAGAAAGGTAAGCTACCGAGTATCCCGCCCGCATGGCAGAGCCTGGCAAGCTACCCGTGGCGTATTCAACATGCCAAAAACAGTAAGTCTCACAATGGAGACGTTACTGGTGCCCGCTCGAGCAAATCGATGAACAATGTACAACAGTGCTACAACAGTGCTAAGCCTGTTAATTAGAAGCTGCTTTTTTAAGGCAGTGAAATTATTTTTTAAGTATCATCGCAATGATGAATTTCATTATACTCATTTTAAAGTTGCTGTTAATTTACCCTATTCTGAGTATGCAAGGGTCAGCAGTCTATTCAATCTCAGCCTTTTGAATGGTTTTCATATAAAGCAGCATAAGTGGTAACTGAGTTATCACTTCTTAGAGGCTTCCTCAGATATTTAGAAACTCACTCCATGTGTTTGTGCTTTTTGTAATTTACTGAAAATGCCCTAATCTTTGGCAAGGTAGTGTGTTGGAAATTTTGAGGCAAACAGATTTTATTATAGCTGAATTTTTTTCTTTTAAAGGAAATGACAGAGAAACCAGAAATGACCGCAGAGGAGAAGCAAACATTATTAAAGAGGAGATTGCTTGCAGAGAAACTTAAAGAAGAAGTTATTAATAAGTAATACTTTAAAATCAATTAGCAAAATGAGTTGAAATTTTCATAAAAATAAATTATTTAATCAATCCGTTAGTTTCAAACAGTTGTGTCTATAATGCAAATTGTAAAAATTATATTTTTTTTTCATTATGCTTTGAGGTGAAGAGCAGTGGGGAAGATAGCATATGTTGACCAATTTATTATCCATTGCTGAGGATCTTGGAGTATTGAAAATTATGTGATATACATTTATTATTTCAAACTTACATAAGTTTACCTGTTTTTAGTAAGTTATTTATGCTAATCAGTTAGAATGTGTCAAGAATTTACCTGTCAACTAGATCCTTGGGCCTAGCCTTCATGGAGCCCATGAAGACCCCCCCAAAAAAAAAAACCAAACTCTGGAAAGGTGGCTGTAGAGTCAGAGGGTAAGGTGCTTGCTTTGCAGGCAGCTGTGATGTGTAGAGCCCCATCATAACATACGGTTTCCTAAGGCCTGTCAGGATTAACTCTTAAGCACCATCAAACGTGGCCCAAAAACAAAAAGAAAAAAAGGGGAAGATTTTTTATTATCATTGAGGCTGGCCAAAGTGTCCTAGATAGTTTTCTGTAGATATTTTGCTTAAAGATACCCAGAATTAGAATGACCTTTCTGAAACTTCTTATCCATGCCCTTTATTCAGGGGCCACTCTTAAATCTATTATTATAAACTAAAAAAAGGATACCAAAACTCAGTTTAACTCAAGACTTTAACCTGCAGAGAAAAACCAGTATTACTGTTATATTTTCATCACTTAGATGAGCAAGAGGAAAAACTTGTATTAAAACACAGAAATGTTTCATGTAACTTTTTATTAAAAATACTTTTTATATTGGATACATACTTTACAAATATACTTTTAAGAGAACCTCAGGCATACAACTGTGGGCTCTGAATTGCTTAAGATAAAAAATTTATTTAAAAAAAAAGAAGGATCTGCCTGAGGGTAATCCTTTAAACAGCAGCTAGCATGTGGAATCTTGTTATTCTTTCAAAGGGTATTTTAAGTCATGGTCTTATATCACTAGGTGAGCAGATGTGACATGAAAACTTATCCTTACAAAGTTATAAGCATTCACACTTCTGCCATAAGAAAAGTTTCCTGTGACAATTTAAATGTTTGACTTGTGACATTTGATATTTTGGGAAAATGAAATAAACCCAGTTATGATACAAAGATAATGCTTCTTACTGGAACCTAGAATTAATCAAAAATAATACAAGATTTCAAGTGTGTGCTATTTAGATTACAAGAGGAAATTAATAAGAGATAAGAATAAAGGGGGGGGCTGGAGTGATAGCACAGCGGGTAGGGCATTTGCCTTGCACGCGGCTGACCTGGGTTCGATTCCCAGCATCCCATATTGTCCCCTGAGCACCGCCAGGAATAATTCCTAAGTGCAGAGCCAGGAACAAACCCTGTGTATTGCCGGGTGTGACCCAAAAAGCAAAAAAAAAAAGAATAAAGAGGGTCTTGATAAAATTTGCTTGAAAGAAAATGTATTCACATGATTACTTAATTGAGCCTTGGTTTAAAATGTCCTGAGTAATTTGCTTTGAGGTGAAAGGTCTTTGTCATTATATGTATTTTAATAAAGACATAAGAGTGATTCCATGCTATAATGCTTTGGTTCTGAAACTTACTCTTCCCAAGGCACATCCAAGCAGAGTCAGTGCAATTTAAAGTGCAGTTTGATTCATATGATTGAGTGGTTTGTGATAAATATCTATGGACAACTTACTGGCTTTAAAAAGGTACTGTAAACTGGACATATATCAAAATGGGGTTTAACTTATATTTACAACAAACCAAACAAAAGCAACAATCATAGAATTACAGGGTCACATTTTAATTCCTGAATTTTACAGTTCAGCATTAATATCACCACATGTATACAAATGGTGTAAAACAAGTACAGTGGTATTTTTAATACAAAATAAACATCTGTTTTATGGAAAAACTATACTTCATATCTACACAGACAGCCCATCTTTTCCAAACAATAGCCAAAATTAAAATTAACTACAAAATCTCCAAAACAGGGGAAACTGCTTCAGTTTAAGCTATTCCAGGAAAAATGGACCCATAACACATTACAAGAGTGATCTGAAGATTGTAGCTGGAATACTATTTTTAGCTTTTGCTCGTCCCAATGCATTATAGTTTTGGGGATGTTGTTCTCACTTTAGCATGATCTCAGATCATAAATGAACAAACTAACATTAAAATATTTACAGTTAACCTGTTCTAAAAATAAAACTTCTTAACTGTTTGCCTCAATTATTTTAAATTCATTTACGTACATGGAATGTGCTTTTTACTCCTTAAAAAAAAAAAAGCAGCTTTCATATTACACCCTTGTTTATGGAAAAACTTTATGTGCTGCACACTGACCTTGACACCATAGCAAATTCTTCTTGGATCAAAATGGCCTCTCAATACTAAATGCCACTTAATTTAGTTCTATTCTTTGTATGGTCTTTATAAATTATACTTTAAAACTTGCCTGCAGCTTTGGAAAGAGAAACAACTTCAGTAACAAATAAGAAAATGACTTCAAAGTATCTTTCAGAGAAGATTGTACTAGTAGGCAGTTGAAAATATTGTGTTCAATCCACTCCCCAAGTTTCTAGAGAAAATCATTTTGGAATACTACTGTATCAATTCTTGGCATGTTATCATTTAAAGCGCTGATTTTAAAGTTATAGTAACAAACAGTCCATTGTGAATCCAATTTGTTTTCATCAAGAATACTTTAAATATTCCTGGTGTAGAAAATAAACGTGCTGTAATACAGGGTGTACTTTTCCTCCAACTACTTACTATAGTTGAGCTTTTGTTAAATCTTCAAAGAAATGGTCCCAACAGCTTCACTTCAATTTTTATGATAGCTGAATTGGTTTTCCATAAAAATTCCTTTTAAAAAGAGGCAACTGGATAAAAGAACAATATGGCCAGCACCATTATCTAGGTAATGTTATTGGGTTTGCAACTGAAGTGTTGTACTTGTTTCTATTGTAGATAACCCCTGGAGCAACCCTGCATTAATATTTTATCAACCTTGTCCCTCCCCCAAACCTGACAGCTTCTTGGCTGAGAAGCCTATCTCTCAGACTTTGGGTATTAACCTTTTTTTTTTTTTTTTAAATGACAGCCTGAAAGGCAAACTCCTTAATTACTAGTAAGCAATCAAGTTCCTGGGAAGCCTGTTTTTTTTTTTTTTTTAACAGAACTAAACATTTCTAGTTGTCTTTTGCTACTCCTTGTATAGTTATAAGTTCAAGTGAGAAAGCTTTCTGATTCAGATTTTTCAGCTCTTGAACAGTTGCAGCATTTCAGTAAGACCACAAATTAAGGGTCCCAGTAGGACTTTTATGAGCCAAGACGAGGTCTTTTCCTGGGGGATGTTTCTTCTTCTTCATCTTCCTCCTCATCATCTGGATAATCCACTAAACCAACCAAACTTCCCTATTGAAAAATGAAAGAAAAAAATTAACAGAAAAAGCTGATAAATGCAAATAACTTCAAAGAGTTTCTTCTTATAATTTTATTTTTGGACTCTATCTGAGAGGTGCTCAGGATACTAGCTGCATTACTCAGGAGACCAGTTAGTACCAGGAAACAAACCTGAGCCTCTTGCATTCAATATATATGACCCTACACTACATCCTAATTTAAAAGCACTTTGTTCAAAAGATGCTAGAAATTGGGGGCTGGAGTGATAGCACAGCGGGTCGGGCGTTTGCCTTGCACGCGGCCGACCCGGGTTCGAATCCCAGCATCCCATATGGTCCCCTGAGCACCGCCAGGGGTAATTCCTGAGTGCATGAGCCAGGAGTGACCCCTGTGCATCGCCGGGTGTGACCCAAAAAGCAAAAAAAAAAAAAAAAAAGATGCTAGAAATTGGGCCAGAGAGATAGCTATTTATGGAACAAAGAGTTTGCATGTGAGAGGTCTGGGGTCAATCCTTGGCACCATATTGCCCACAGAGCACTGGCAGAGACAACTTTTGAGGAGCGCCAAACTGGGAGTAACTCCTGGGCATTGCTAGTTGTGGCCCCAAAACAAAAACCCAAACAAACCAAAATTCTGAATTTGGCAGGGGGTATAGCCCAGTGATATAGTGCATCTCTTACTGGGTCTGATATCCCCCCCAATCACAAAAAATATATTAGAGATCCTTTTTATGAATCACAAATATGTGAAACTAGCACTTCATATTATGAAGCAAACTCATGCTTCAAATTTTGAGTAACAGTGCAATTGATATGAGTCTTAGATAACATAAACTTCAACTTTTCTATTTGGCTCCTGAATTTTTAATTACAATAACATTCAATTCAGGAAAATTTCACCTTGGAAAAAATTATTTTCAAATAGCAGGACTCTCAAAGAATCAACATATTTGGAGTTGGAAAGGGTCTTGGAAATGAACTATTTAATTTCTCTAATAATATGAAGAGAATAGTCAACCTGTGCTAAGATGTTTTCTTTCAATCTGTTTCTCATGTACGTATTTCATCACTAAGTTATCAGCATTTCTGTACTGTTTTCAAAAAAGTTTAAAATACCTGAGATGATAAAACATGAAATCACTTCTAAAAATGCACTTTAGGAAATCCAAAAGGATGAGATATTTGGCCTTTTATGTATAATGAAAATCTGTGAAAATCATCAAAACTCTAGATACTCTACCCCCCAAAAAAAATTTCAGGTTCATATTCATTTGATTCAGTCCCGTGAAATTTATATGACTGTTACAGGGATAAAAGGGCTACTGTAAACACTTAGTTCTAATGCTTTAGATAAGCAAATATAAATAACTCATTTCATAACTAAGTAGTTTTATATCTACAGGATCAATGTGGGGCTGGAGAGAGCACAGCAGGTAAGGTTTACTAATCCCTAACCCTATATAGTTGAGACCTACCAGGAAAAAGAAAATTACTGAGTGCAGAGGCAGAATAAGCCTGGTGGACCTCTGGGTGTGCCCCGCCCCCCCACCCCCCCAAATACAAAAGATAAAAAAGAATACAGGCACTGGCATCAACACATTACCAGAATATAACTGAATCTAATCTCTAACATGAACACATTTTAGGAGTTACCAAGTTATTCAAATCCTGTGAACTAAATAAAACATACTTACAGAATCCTGCTTTTTCTTCTATCTTCACAGCACACAAGCAAGAGGAGACAAATGTGGCTAACTTGTTAAGAATATATTGATTTTGTGGGGTTGGAGCTTTAGTACAGCTAGTAGGGTACCTGCCTTGAATGTGGCTGAACTAAGTTTGATCCCAGGCACCCCTGAGCACAAAGCCAGGAGTAAGCCCAGAGTATAGTATAGCATAAAAGTGCAACAGTCTGATTTGAAGATGATTAAGATACTGAGGCATTTTAATTATGCCTAGGATCATATAATAAATAACGTCAAATATACTGGTCTCCAATGTAAGTTAAAATTATTCTTTGGCTTAAGATTATTCAATTTGGGCCAAGATGTCTTGTACATGTGAGGTCCTGTGTCTGACCCACAGCACACAAAGAACAAATTTGACAATCACAGCTAATTTAGTTTTGAATTTCATTTCTATTACCTATACACATACAGAAAAATAAGAAAGGCTCAATTCCTCAGACTTAAGGCACAGTACAGGGCAGAGTTCACAGCACAGTTCATACCTTGGTGGTTGTTACTGATGTAGCCAAGTTTGTTTTGGAAGAAGATCCATTAGAACTTGCTGGTGAGGTTTGAGTCACTATAGATTTACTGTTTGTGCTATTTGTTCCATTTGCAGCACTGGTGGAGTGGGAAAACGTAAATTTGAAGCCACCAGAAGATGTCCTTTTGGGAAGGTTCTCCTTGTCTTCACTTTCTTTTGCTAAAGCCAAAATAAAATTCGAATGTTTATTAGTAAATATTCCTGTGATTTGATAAAACAAATTACATTTTTTTTATAAAAAACACTGCTTTTGCTTAATGAAAAGTTAAAGCACAGATTATGATGCATATGGTGACGTCACTATTTATTGACATGTCTAAAAATAATCTCAATTTTCCTTGGAACCTTGCCAGGAATGGTTCCTGAGGAAAACTGTTGGGTGTGTTCCCAAAACAAGAACCTCCAAGCTCTTACAAGCAGCTCAGAATGTGGCTAAGTGATAAAGTGCATGCCTTATATGCACCAAAGTTAGGTTCATCCCTGGGGACAGATGGATGCATGCATTTATGCATGCGCACGCACAAAGTCTCCCCTCTCCCATTCTCTTACTAGAATTCTACTTTGCTGCACTTAGAATTCACTAATTCAAGGATTCACTAGTTATCTTAATCTTTTGTCTCTTGATACTTCTTGTCAAAACCAATAATGTTTCCCATATGTCACCATGTCAAATGCCTAATGACAATGAAATGGTCAAGTCTGTTATTCTCTATTTCCTAAATATTCTAGGTTCCTCTTATATTTATATATATATATAAAGATAAGATTTGGTTTATATATATATATATATAAACCAAATAGATGTTGACCTTTGTTTAATTTTGTTTCTGGGCTGTATTTATTGGTATTGGAGGCTATCCCTGGCTCAGTGTGATTCTCAGGGATCACTTCCCAGCAGTACTTGAAGGACCATGAATTAATATGGTAGAACCTGGGCCTCCTGTATATGTAAAGCATATGGCTCCAGCCTTCTGAGACATCTTCCCAGCTCCTATAGTACCTGACTGCTACTCTATTTGTGTGTTTCTTAACTAGATGCAGTATATCATGTATGGCTTTATTTCCTCTTTGGAGGAAGTCCGGGAAGTGTCTAATAAATATAAGAATCTGACTATTAAAAGGCATAAGGACACTTGTTCCCTCAAGTTGATTGAAGTCAACAGAACTTCTAATGAATGGAAAAACAGCTGAGGCCAGCTTCAGGAAAAGCATAGTAATTAATACCACCGAAAAAAGCCCTTAGAAAATGTTTATATTCAAAACAATAAACACATAAAATTCAGGGATGTTTCTGTTTTCTGAGCCATACTCAGCTATGCTTGGGGCTTACTTGTAACTGGCTCTGCCCAGGGATTATTCCTGGTGATGATCTGGAGATGATACTTGGTGGTTTTCAAACCAAGTTTGGACACATGCAAGGCAAGTGCCTTACTCCTGTACTATCTATTTGGCTGAAAAATTAGATCTTTATTGAGCATTTATAATATATGCATGATTGTATTTGAATAATGGTAATTCCTCAAGCCATAAAATTAATGAAACTTGTTAAAGGATATTAGTCATATCAGTTTCACAAACAAAAACATTTGAAAATGTAACTTAACTGTTTTTCTAGGTACTGTATCTTTATGAAACATTTATATAATGATTTAAAATATCAAAGAACAAAATTACTTCTTTGTGCTTAGTTTTCCATTAGCTATAAAAGGTAAGAGTGCCATGGAAAGTTTCTATGCATTTCTATGACTCTAATATTACTGGAGATTTTAGGACAGGTATAAAGCCAAGATTGTTCACAGAAAGAGTATAAGCAGACAATTGAATTCCTAAGTAGCAAAAGAAAAGCAATTTTCATAAACACATTCTGAGCATGAAGAACACCCAAATTAGGAAAAAAATTCATAATTTTAAAAGGGGATGGTTAAGAATAAAATTCATCTTTCATGCTTTACAAACTATGAAAAAACCAACACAAGCAATTAAATGATTTCTGTAGTAAGTGACAGAATATGCTAGTTCAAAAATACAAAATACCTTTTTTAGTCTCCATAAATTTTTCATAACTATCTGGGAAATCATCTTCTGACTTTGATTTTTCCACTGATGACACAACAGCTTTTCCTTCTTCCTCTTCCTCTTCATTAAACCACATTTCTTCATCCTCTTCCAAGGCTTTTGCATCTCTTCGATATCTGTTACTACGCAATATAGATGGTACACTGTAAGAAACATACCACAAATATTGAGAATGATTTACAGTTCATGACCAGATTTTGAGAATATGTATGACCAAGGGAAAGTAATAACAACATAATGTCTATCAATCACCTCAATGGAAATATAAGATATAACCAGAGGTGGGGCTGGAGTGATAGCACAGTGGGTAGGGTGTTTGCCTTGCACAAGGCCGACCTGGGTTCGATTCCCAGCATCCCAAAAGCAAAAAAAAAAAAAAAAAAAAAAGGATATAACCAGAGGTGGTTGAAAATATCTAAGGATGCTGCAAATTAAAAAATGTGCAGCAGTAATTTTTCCTGTAAGGGTATTAGGGTAAGACGCAGGAGAATATCTTATTTATTCTTTTATACAATCTGTAAAACTAATGATAGAAAATTCCTGGGTAAATTTCATACGTAATTTTGACCTAAGTAAACAGAGGCTATAAAAATAATATATTCAAAGAATACCTGTTCAGTTTCTGATTTTGTCTGTCTTTTTCTTGCTCGTACTTAGTCTTCAATCCTTTGAATGTCTGAACATATTCAATTGATTCAAGTGCTTTATAAAAGTTTTCAACTATATGTGTAGTAAGAGACTTGATATCTTCCTGCATAAGCACAAAATTTACATTTCAAATATAATACAATACTAGGAGAAAAGCAAAAATGTTAATAGGTTCAAAGTTGACCAAAAAGGGTTTTCAGAAACAAATGTCCTAGTTTCTTAAATTTGTGCCAGGAATCCAAAGTAAATTTGTGAAAAAGCAGCAGCAATTCACTGGAATCTTATCAAGGAAGTATTAAGTACATCTGAAGAGTAAATGGATTTACTTTTCTATTATTATATTTACATAACACTACAACTTAAAGAGCTCTTCCATTTATAATTTTATTTCACCCTCATATTTCAGTGAGATAGGATTTTGGTCCCATTAAAAATATATTTTTTAATTAAAAAAAAAAGGGCCTAAAAGAGGGACTAAGAAAGAAGCTGACTGAGTAAATATACAGCTTTGTGGACAGGTTATGCAGAAATATTTTCAATATAAAGTGCTATTTAATGACACCTATTTAAATGCTACCAGAAAGGCAGAATACTGCTACCTTTACCAAATGTAGAGTTTGGGTAACATATATAACACAAAACACACACACACACACACACACACACACACACACACACACTTCTATATAACACAAAACACACACACACTTCTGATAAACTATTAATTTCAATTCTTATCTGTTCTTGCAAACTTCTAATTAATCTTTGTGAAATAAACCAACAGTGATAACTTCTAAAATCTTCTTACAAATGAATTATCCCAAGTGATCACTGCAAGTATGTAGGTACAAAGGAAACTCAATATTAAAAATAACTGAAGGTATGATTCAAACTTTTGTAAATACCAAGAAATATATAGGCTATTTTTTTTTACAAGAAATAATAGGGCTAGCGCGATAGTACAGTAGGTAGAGCACTTGCCTTGCATGTGGCAGACCCAGGTTTGATCCCTGGCAAGCCCATTTGGTCCCCCAAGCCACCAGGAATGATCACTGAGCGCAGAGCTAAGGGTAACCCCAGGTGTAGCCCCCAAATATAAACAAAAGGGAAAAATTGAAAAATCTTTGATTAGGACAATTGTACTGTGAATCTGGGTTCAGATACTTGGTTAGCTAGTTTTCTCTCACAGGCTAGAGACTATTTCTATCATCTTAAAAATCATTTTATAATCGTTTTTAAAATTCTTGTTATGTGACAACTGTAAGAAAAACCAGTGTGTCAAATAATCCTGAAAGGAAAATAGCACGCCATTAGTGCAATCTGATTTGTAAGACATGCTGCTTGAAAGTTTATAGCTTTGACTTGCTTTGTTTTTTTCATAGTCTTGAAAATATGTGGTTATTTTTTCTAGTAGAATGATTTCCTTGGGTGGGAAAGGGTAAAAACATGTTACTAGTTCTACCCTTATTTGTTTTATTCCTGTTATTAAGGCAATCTACATTATTTTCCTACTTTCTGTTGTTGCTAGGTATTAACCCAATATTTCATGACAAATTTTATGTTGTTCAAAACAGAGGTGTGATATATGTCAAGCCTGGACTGCTTTTACCCAAATGGTCATGTAATCACTGTGTGTATGCATCCTAAATTTATAAAATAAGGCAGTTGGAGCAGCAGTTTGCCTAAAAAAAACCTCCATAATAACATTCTACCTTTTATGCGTCTTGTCTTTATAGCTACTACAGATATTGTTTTTAAACTTCTGTATTAATTTTATTCACTATCCCATAATAGCGCAGAGATCACATGAATATGGCACGCTTGACTGAAATTTTTATATATAACAACTGAGCAGAGTAAATATAGGTTAAAGTCTATGCTGCATTTTCATTTTTAAATTTCATGATAAAATAAAGTACCATCACAAAACCTTATTTTACTACAGCAAGGATTCTTGAATATAAACTTACCACTCTTATAAATTCAAATAATTCAATAACAGCAGAATTCAATAGATTGTACCGAGTTCCATTATCCAGAAGAGCATTTATAACTGGCTCAAACAGATTTCCCTTGGTGATATAGCGATTATAAAATTCATCTTTAAGGCCAATAATTCGCCTCATAAAACGAAGAGCACCTAGTTAAAAATAATACAGGAGATAAGCTGATATTATTAAAACATAGGTATTTTGCATAAAGCAATGTATTTCTCTATAATAAAAAGCAAATCTGCAATAAACATAATCAGACTTTGAGGAAGAGAATTAGGGAGAGACCACTGAAAAGCTATACAACTTCTAAACCAAAACTAAGAGAAAACATGTTTGGTACCTGTGAGATAAACTGCCCAGGCAGATAGTTCCATGGCAAAAAATAAAAATATATACAAAAATCAACAACAACAACAAAAATGCTGGGAATGCTTAGATATGGAGACAATAGAGAGCTGTCATAGAGGTGTCTTCAGGAGAGTCAAGATTGCCTTACCTCTCTTACTAAAAGAGGTTTGGTGGAAGGCACTATTTTAAAATTTTTCTGAAAATACAGACAAAAGGGGTTCTGCTGCTAGTATACAACAAATAGAACTAAAACTTTCTATCTCTGATGATGACAATTTCATTCCCCCAATTCCAGTTCCCTTTGCCTTAGAAAAATCACCTATAAACCAATACTAACCTCAACATTATAAAAACATCGTTCCTTTGTTTATCAATTGCTTTTGAATTACTTTTACTTAGGTAAAGATGGAATTGGCAGATCAGACTGTTTTGCAAAAGAGCAACAGTCATAAGCAGGTTTTAAACATTTTAGAATATAAAAAGAAAACTTCCTTTTATCCAGATCATTTTTTAAAACTTTATTTGGTAGTTGCTAAAATTACTATGGAACATAAGTATAATGTCAATCCTTTATTATTGTTTGTTCATCTTTTAGCTTTTAAGCTCTCCCCTAAGTAGTTTAATTTATTCTACAAATAGTACTGGCAAAATCTTTAAAATTCAAGATATTTAATTTTATAAAATCAGTCTATAAGTTCAATCCTGTTCACAGACAGAAGTCATTAAAACAAATTGTGCTGGGCCAGAGAGGTAGTACAGCAGGTATGGTGTTTGCCTTGCATGCGGCCAACCTAGGTTGTATCCCTGGCATCCTATATGGTCTCCCAAGCACTGCCAGGAGTAATTCCTGAGTGCAGAGCAGGAGTAACCCCTGAGCATCACCAGGTGTGACCCGAAAAGCACCCTCCCAATAAACAAAACAAATTGTGCCTGTTGAAAGAGGTGCTCTATATTATCTGAGAATAAAACCAAAGTACGTCATGTAAGATAAATGTATGTTAATTATAATATCAAAAAGTGGGGAGGTAGGGGTTGGAAAGAGTATAAGGCGAGTATAAGAGTGTAACTAGAAGGTGAATGCCTTGCACTTGGTTGACAAGGGTTTAAATCAATGGTACCATATATATGGTTCCCTGAGGCTGTCAGAAGTGAAAAATGGGGGGAGGGGGAGAAAAGTGCTAAACTTCTAACATTACCTCTTTTTTTGGGAGTGAAGAATAGAAATTACATATGATAATGAACACAGTGGGGCTGGAGAAATAGTAGATTAGGTAGGGTATTTGGATTGTACCCATCTGACCTGCGTTGGATCTCTGGCACCCCATATGGTTCCTTAAGTCCTGCAAGGAAGTGATCCCTGGGCACCGCTGTGAGTGCTAACACCCAACAAAAAGATGATTAAATACTAAGAAATTGGGAAAGATGTGAGCAAATGGACTGTATTTAATATGGGTCATTGAACTGATTGATATATACAAAGCTGTATTAAAAAAAAAAATCCAATGCCGACTGGTCCAGCCTTTTGGGAAAACTATGGACTTTCCTCAAAAAACTAGAAATTGAGTTCCCATTTGACCCAGCAATACCACTTACGAAAATATACCCCAGGGGCCCAAAAGCACAGAGCAGAAACACCATCTGCACTCCTATGTTCATTGCAGTACTATTCACCATAGTCAGAATCTGGAAATAAGCTGAGTACCCAAGAATAGATGAATGGATAAAGAAACTATAGCACCTCTACACAATGGAATACTATGCAGCTGTTAGGAAAAATGAAGTCATAGAAATCTGCCTCTACATACCACATTTGAGGAGGTGTAAGGTAGAAGACAACCAAACTTGATTAAAAAATATATACATACATATAAACAGAACTGTTGTCAACATACAGTACAACTATTAATAGAAATTAGTTAGGAAAACATATCAAAACACTTTAATTCAGCAAAAATTTAATATAAAATTTTTATGCAAATCCAATCAGAGCAAACTGGGTGTTTCTACTCCTTTCACTCTTGAAATAAATAAAATGGGGGCTGAAGAGAGAGTTGTAGAGTATGCATGCTTTGCATATGGGTGATATATGTTTGATCCACAGCACCGTCCCCTGGACCCCTCTGAGTGATCTCTGAGCAGAGTCAGGAATAAAACCTAAGCAGAACCTGGTATGGCCTTCAAAACCAAAAGTAACTGATTAATTAAAAAATAGAAAGTCAAAGATTAGTTCTTCTCACAACCATTTTTGGGCAGTATATATGGTGACATATAAATTTACATGGGCAAGTTTCGCTTTTATCTTTTAATAATAACTCCTTAAAGTATTTTATAAAAATATTCAGTTAAAATGTTACTTACACAGGGCCAGGAAAGTATGCTTTGAATTCATCAAGACCAAGACTCTTCTTAGTAAGTCCTTGTTCATAATATAGTTTTTAATGTGATATGTGTGATGCTCCACACAAAATGTGAGTAACTCTAAAATTAAGGCAAGCAGCTGTGCTGTCTGATAATTATCTACAAAGAAAGTCATCATACAGTAAATACTACAATACACATTTAGAGATCAGGACTTACACTTTATGATTTCAGCAAAATAAAATTCAATTTATTTTTCAATCACTTAAAGAAGCTATAAATTTGAACATTTTCATTAGGCAAACTCTTCCAAGTATTATCAAATTTACCTACTTTAATAGGTATCTTTTCTTCAGGTTCTGGTATAAAATAATATTGAGAGGAAAAATATCCCTCAATAAAAATAAAACATAATTAAAAAGTCCACTGCACTGTTAATTTTCTCAGTAGTGTTTCCTTAAAAACTGCTATCATGGGGAGAAATGCCTCTAGAGTGTGAATTAAGCTACGGTCCCATGCCACCCCAGGAGGAGAAAGGTTTTTCTCTCTTGGCCTCTTGCTGGTGGCTTGGTGACCGCCATGGTATAAGGCCCACTAAAGAGAGGTATGAGCTTGCAGTGACAGGACGAGAGGGAGCTCTCGGGACGAGGGGCGTTATCGGCGCCATTCTCCGCCCAGATGTGACCCCAAGCAGCTGCACACTAACGGCTCCTCCATTCCTGAACGCGCATGATCCGGGAGGCCCACCAACTACTTTCAGCACCCAGCCAGCTTCTTGCAGAAATGTCTCTAGAATGTGAACTAAGCTACAGCCTCATTGCTGCCCCAGGAGGGGAAAGGTTCTTCTCTCTTGGCCTTTCCTTTCATATAAGGCCACTAAACAGCGGTACAAGTTTGCAGTGATGTGACTTCTGGCAGAATTTCTCTGGACTTAATAACTAAAATACCAGAAATTCAAAACCACGTGGCTACTTTTGCGGCCGTGCGACCTCATATGCTCTTCATTCTCAGCAATGGAAAACAAATTATCAAATGATGCCTTTTTGGCAGGTCTGATTGTTGGGGGAAAATTACAAATAGTGAGTTTTCTGTTGAAACATTGAATGTAATCAAAGTAAAGAGAAAGTAAAGTGAAAATCATCAGCCACACAGGTGGGTTTGGAGGTGGGAGGGGAGGTATACTGGGGTTCTTGGTGGTGGTACATGTGCACTGGTGAAGGGATGGGTGTTTGACTGAGACTTAAACCTGAAAGCTTTGTAACTTTTCACATGGTGATTCAATAGAAAAATAAAAAATAATTTTTAAATTTAAAAAAATAAAAATAAATTGCTATCATGGGGCCAGAGAAAGAGATAGTCATCATCTAGCTCAATGATTTTTCAAGAGGATTACACAGAAAAATATTCTGTAGAACTATCAAGCTAAAAGGAATACATCAGTCTTGCTTTAGGACAGAGTGATAGTACAGTGGGTTGGGTACTTGCCTTGTATGTTGATAACCAGGTTGGATCCTTTGATCTATCCACCCCTGCCCTGCCAGGAGTGATCCTAAGCACAGACCTAGGAGTTGAGCTCTATGCATCACTAGATATGGCCAAAACCAGAACAAAAAATCCTCAGTTCTCTTTCTAATAACAACTTGCCATGAAAATGTACAAAGAAAAATTCAGGAATTAAAGATCTTTTCTACTAAAATGCAAGCAACAGTTTTACTTGCTTCAGACTAATCTTTATCATAGTCGACTCCACAGCAAATATTTGAACTATAAACTAGAGAATTTTTTAAATAGTTCAAATATTTGCTTCACAATTAAAACAAATTCTCTGCTCTGCCACAGAGACGGGATGGGGTGAGGGGAATGGGAGAGATACCAGGATCACTGGTGGTGGAGAATGGGCACTGGTGAAGGCATGGATACTTGATCATTTTATGACTGAAACATAAGCACAAAAGTTTATAAGTCTGTAAATGTACCCCAAGGCGATTCATTTAAAAAAAATTTTTTTAATAAATATATAAAAACAAATTCTCTTAAATTTTCTCTTTTTTTTGGGCATTTTGGGTCACACCAGTAGTGCTCAGGAGTTGCTCCTGGCTCTGATCAGGGGACCATATGAGTTGCTGGGTATCAAACCTGGGTCAGTCACGTTCAAGGCAAATGCCTTACCTGCTGTACTATTGCTCTGGTCTTAGACTCTTAATTTCTTGATTCTCAAATTTTACTTACAAAGGATTTTGGAAAACTGATCTGAAATATAACATGTCTTGTAACATGTCACTTATAGCTTCATCAAATTTGGACATAAAATACCCATATTTGTAATTAATTCTATCTCTGAACGTTTTCTTATTAAAACGGGTCTTTGAACTTTGAGAATGGTAAAAAGACAGGATGCAAAATATACAAAGTATATATATTACACTACTAGGCCCATAACTGGTCTGAATGTTTCAAACAGAAGCATAGTGTATATGTTTGGGTTCATAAAAAATACTTAAGTAGGGTCCTGAGCAACAGTATAGCAGGTAAGGTGCCAGCCTTACATGTGGCAGAATGTGATTGTAGTCCCAGCATCCTATATGGTCCCCTGAGCAGGAATGCAGAGCCAGGAGTAACCCCTGAGTATTGCTAGGTGTGGCCCAAAAAACCAAACAAAAACAAGACACCCCCCAAAAAAACCCCAAATACTTAAGCATAATGCTATTGTGATGACTAGCTTAAAATAGATCTTTGTTTAAAAGACATAAAAATATGGAACTGGAGAGATAGCACAGCAGGTATGGCGCTTGCCTTGCGTGTGGCTGACTGGAATTTAATACCTGGCATTCCCTTATGGTCCCCCCATGCACTACCAGGAGTATCCCTTATGTATGACAAGGTATAACCCCAAAACAAAACAAGAATTCAAAAATAAGAAGTAAATATCCTTTACTTTCAGATGTTTTCTCAAAAAAGATCAGCAAAGAGCCTACATTTACCAAAAAAAAAAAAAAATACACACACACATATGTATATAATTTCCACTGATCTTCTATATTGAAAAAAATGCTTTTCTTAGTCGTGTATAAATGTACTATACTATGAATAAGAAAAAGGATACCGCAGTAGTTTATAAAACAATTCTTACCAGGACAAATTGTGTTGCTTCTATTAGATCCAACAATACTATCTAAAAACCAAAACAAAAAAACATAGAAAAAAAACATGGTTACTTCAAATTTCTTATAAAATTGGAGCAGCTGAATAACTAGAAGACATCCATCAAAAATATGATTTTAAAGTTATTACAGCCACAAGTAAGACTGATATATGTTCTTTTACTTTGTCTCAGGAATTCTTTAACAAGATGGGTATGTATCTGCATCTCACTTTTGATTAAGAGAAAATTTAAGAATTTCTTAAATGGTAAAATAGCACGTTACTGTGATTTATGTTTTGAAATTTAAAATTAAAGTATTTTAAGTAAATTCTGATTTCAAGAAACATATCTATATACATTTATATAGAGAAACATAGTAATGTATATTGGAACATTGAAACAGTAAAAAGATGAAAACAAAGGTATATTAGGAACAGAATGGCTAAATTATAGCATACTTTTCTATTTTCCAGAAGTCCATGCCCTTTCTTGAATACATATTTCTCTTTCAAACTACTCTAAGTAAAGTTCTTTCAATAAAAATGATATTGTTTCGCTTAAAAAAAAAAAAAAAGAATACCCAGCTTAATCGGTGGCTGAATAAACAGCAGTACTCCTACATTAAAAAAAAAAAGGACTACTATAAAAAACAAAGAAAAAACAAAAAACGTAAATGCTAAAATTATACTGGGTAAGAGACTGTTTTATGTATACAATAAAAGTCAACTTACAAACTCTGAAAAGTTAAAAAAAAAAGTTGCATGTCATAATGACATAGGGTTTATAAATAAAATTCAACAATTCTTGGGAATGGTGATTTTACCAAGGCAGTAGTAATGAGAATGTATAAGGGGTATACAGAAAAACTTCAACTGTATCTGCCATTTTTCCCTATACAGAGAAAAAAAAATGTATATTTAGGGAGAAATGCTTAGAGTTTAATTTCTAAATATTAATCTCTACTTCAGCCAAGTTCTGATCCTGAACACTGACAAAACTATGTTCCTTTGGATCTATTGTCAGTAATTTATTTAATCCAGATGTTAAGCTAACATTTCAGGGACAATCTTTCTTTCACTAAATATTTCTCTCCCATAGCATGTAGTATTTTTTGTCATATTTTCTGTATTACTCATTAATAAAGACACATGGTACCTAGGTAAATCATTATTTTATACTGCAACTTAAAATTTTTAGTAATGGGGCTGGAGCAATAGTACAGCGGGTAAAATGGTTTGCTTTGCATGCAGCCAATCCAGGTTCAATCCCCAGCACCTCATATGGTCCATAGAACCCTCCAAGAATGCTAAGCACCTCTGGGTCTGGCCCCAAAACAAAACAAACAGAAAAAGTTCAGTAGTAAGTTCCTGTTCATACAGAGCAACAAGCAAACAACCTAGCAGATAAATTTTATTTCACTATTTATAAACAAATATACATATTTGTTTATAATAGAGAGCTTACCCTTTTCACATTTGTCTTCAGATGTATTGGTCAAAAGTGGTGCTGTGAGTACATGCATACAATGGTTATAGAAGAAATTGAGAAATTCACTCTTTTCAGTTTTCTGAAACACAAAATTTAAAAATACATTATCTTCATAATAAAACATTGTTAAGAATTAGCAACGTGAATCATATACAACAGATACCTAAGATACTAGTAAATAAAACTAGTTATACTAGGGCCAGAATGAGAATACAGTGGGTTAGGCGCTTGCCTTGCATGTGACTAACCCAATTTTGATACCTGGTACCCATATGATCCTCCAAACCTGCCAGGAACGAATCCCAAGTGCAGAGGCAGGAGTAACCCTTGATCACCACTGGGTGTCCCCAAAACCCAAACACCCCCCACAAAAGCCCCAACTAGTTATGCTCATTCTTTGTCATTTTTGTTTTCTGCAGAACTACAAAAATCAAATTTATTTCACATAATCTATTAAAGGGCTGGAATGATAGTACAGTGGGTAGGGCATTTGCCTCGCATGCAGCCGACCCGGGTTTGATTTCTCCATCCCTCTCGATAGCTCGGCAAGCTACTGAGAGTATTTCACCCACACGGCGGAGTCTGGCAAGCTACCTGTGGCATATTCGATATGCCAAAAACAGTAATAAGTCTCACAATGGAGACGTTACTGGTGCCCACTCGAGCAAACTGATGAGCAATGGATGACAGTGACAATGACAGAATCTATTAAAAGCAAGAAAAAAGACTACTTTTGAATATGCTATTATAGCATGAAATGCAAATGATTAACCAAACTATGGGACAGCAATATAACTGCTTAAATTTTGATGCTCCAGCGGCCAAAGCAAAAAAGGGAACTGAGGGAATTTTCCTCAAAACATTTCCACAATCTCACAGCAAACATCATACTCAACGGGGAAAAACAAAAAGCCTCTCCACTAAAATCAGGCACAAGACAAGGTTGCCCATTCACACCATGTCGCTTCAAATTAATATTTTAAGTACTTCCCATAACAACTAAGCAAGAAAAAGATATTATGGGCATCCAGATAGGAAAGAAGCTAAACTTTCACTATTTGCAGATGACATAATACTGTATCTAGAAAACTCCAAAGACACTGCAAAAAAGTCCTCCACTCCAAAAAACAAAAAGCAATAGATTTGTATAGTAAAATGGCAGGCTACAAAATACGCAAAAGTTCATAGCTGTCCTATGTGCACAAAATGAAATAGAAGAGAGATTTAAAACACAATCCCATCCACAACAGTGCCTCAAAAATATCAAGTATGTAGAAATCAGCTTATCCAAAGAGGGCAAGACTTATACAAAGAAAACTAGAAAAAAACAAAGAAATAAAGGAGGGCACAAGGAAATTTAAACACTCCCTGCTCATGGTTTAGGAAGGTTAACATCTCCAATATGGAATAGTCCCCCAAAGCAGTATACAGATTCAATATAGTTTCTATAAAGATATCCAGGACATGGAAAAACACCTCCTTCCTGCGCTGCCACTCCCTTCTGCGACCCCAGCCAAAGCAATCCTCAGGAAAATAGAAAATCGAGAGACAGATTCTACCCTCAGGTAAATGGTCACTTAATCTTTGATTATGGAGAAAAAATTTCAAGTGGAGCAAGTAAGACTCTTCAACAAGTGGTGCTGGGAAAACTGGTCAGACACATGCCAAAAACTGAACTCAGACACTTTTTCAAATGCCATGCACAAAAGTCAAATCAAAATGAATTAAAGACTTTGATATTAGATCTGAATTCATAAAGTACACAGAGAAAAACATATGCAGAACTCTCCTTGACACTGAAGCTACAGGCATCTAGATGTAATGCCACTGATCAAGCAAGTAAAAGCAATGATAAATGAGATTACATTTCTCTTAATTTCTTACATAAAATTAAGAAACTTTTCAAAGGAAATGATGACCACCATACAAAGCCCAGATATTGAGAAAAATTATTTGCCCACCACTCATCTGATAAAGGGTTAATATCTAAGATCAGAGAGTCTCTTCCCCGCATGCCTGGCTGTCTTCCCCAGGGCCCCTTGGAGGGGATGGGTTCCAGCTTTCCTCCCCATCCCTAGCAGAGCTCCCGGCGGCCGAAGACCACCAGAACCTAGCCACAGCTGGAGGCCCCTCTCCACACGTTCTGACAGGCCTCATGCATGAAGGTACCAGCAAAGGAACCCAAGTGTGTGCAATCCCATCAACAGCCAACATCCCGAGAGAGACTTAAAAGCAAGCTCTCAGAAGCGTGGCCGCAAAGCCTACTTCTCCCTCTGGGAGAAACTGGCAATCTTCTGGGAGTTTCCTGCCCACATGGGACAGCCTTGCAAGCTTCCCATGGTGTATTCATTTGCAAAATCCAGTAACAAGCTGGATCTCATTCCCCTAACCCTGAAGAGCTCCCAGTGCAACATCATTAGGAGGGCGGAGTCGAGATGGACTTCTAAGATCTCAGGGAAAGGACGAAATGAGATGTTACTGAGCCCGCCCGAGAAATCGGTGATTAACAGGATTTTGTGATTTCCGTGATCTAAGATCTATAAAGAACTGATAGAACTCTATAAAGAAAAAAAAACTATCAAAAAATGAGGTGAACAGAAACTTCCTCAAAGAAATACACATTATCAAAAGGCACAAGAAAAAATGTTTCATATCACTAATCTTCAGGAAAATGCAAATCAAAACAATAATTAGATACCACCTCACACCAGAGACCAGCACTCATCAAAAAGAACAACTAGTGTTGGCAAGGATGTTGCCAAAAGGGATCCTCATTTATTGCTGGTGGGAATGCTTAACTGGCCCAGTCTTTTCGGAAGACAATTTGACAGTCCTCAAAAATCATGGAGCTTCCATGACCCACTCCTATGAATATATCCCAAAGGTCCAAAAGCACAATACAGAAAAAACATTTGCATTCCTATGCTAAACTGCGGCACATTCACAATAACCAAAATCTGAAAATAACCCAAGTGTCCAAGAACAGATGACTGGATAAAGAAGCTATAGTTCACATATACAATGGAATACTGATCAGAGGTAGGAAAAGATGAAGTCAGGCAATTTGCTGCTACATGGATATAAATCTGGAGTGTATCATATTGAGCGAAATCCTTCAGAGGAAGAACAGACTCAGAATGATCTCACTCATATGCAGAACATAAAGAAACTTTGTAGGGGAATAGCAAATTCCCAAAGGCAATAGAGTAGTAATACAGCAGTTAAGACATTTGCCTTTTATGCAGTTGACATGGGTTTTATCTCTGGCACCGCCTAAGGTACCCAAGCCTGTCAGGAGTGATCTCTGAGAGCAGACCCAGGAGTAAAAGCCCAAGCACTGCCAGGTGTGGATCCAAATCCAGAAGGAAGGAGGAAAGGAGGGAAGGATGGACAGAATAAAGAATGGATGAACGAGAGCACTGGTTTTAGTAGAAAGCTTGTCACTGGAGTGTGTGTGGGAGGGGATAAGTTAGGGAAAGAGCACTAGGACAGTGGTGGAGGAGAAAAGTGCCTGCACAAGAGGCAGGGTTGTGGGCAGGTGGGAAACTGGGGACATTGGTGATTGGTGAAGGTGAGGGGTCACTGGTGAAGGGATTGGTGTTGTGCTATTGTAAGCCTAAAACTTAATCATGAGTATCTTTTCAGTTTTGTGATTCATGGTGATTTAATCAAAAGAAGAAAAAATCATCTCTAGCTGATTAGAGCAACATTTCTTTATCTCAGAGTTATTTCTTACATTAGTCGTAGCAAGCATATTCTCTGGATCAATCAGGGTACGAAGAAGTCCCATTAACTGAACAGCACCTCCTAGCTCAGGATCAGTATCACAGATCATTTGTTCAATTACTACATTAATAAGAAGGATATCCTGAAAGAAAAAATATTCAATTAGATTTGATTCTTTTCTTACCCAAAATAATATTCAAAAATAGTTCACTGTGAAGTTGTTTGTAAACATGTCAAGAAAGAAGATCAACAAAACCATGTCATAGCAACTTAACTACCTAATATCAAAACCTTACCCTTCAATATTTTCAATATTTTGAAATCTAAGCACCAATAAATAATAATTAAGAAAACGAATGGAGGGGCTGGAGGGATAGCACAGCGGGTAGGGCGTTTGCTTTGCATGCGCCAACCCGGGTTCGATTCCCAGCATCCCATATAGTCCCCTGAGCACCGCCAGGGGTAATTCCTGAGTGTAGAGCCAGGAGTCAGCCCTGAGCATTGCCAGGTGTGACCCCAAAAAGAAAAAAAAAAAAAAAGAAAACGAATGGAATGTCTTTAAAGATATATGAAGTAAACTCACAGAACTTTATCAATAAATCTAAATCCAATCCTTATTTCAATTTGGGGTGGGGTGGGAGGCAAGGACCAGACTTTATATTAATCCATTGCTGTTACATGTTAAGCAAAGCACACTCACAAAAATGTTAAGATATTAGAAAAAAGTGTTAGCTAGTGAACTAGCATCAGCACAATGCTATAGCATTCAATTACTTTAAATTATGTCAAAGTATAAAAACAGAACAAATACTGCCCAACAAAGAAAACTGATGATTACAGGAAAAACACTCATCTGCTCCTTTATACTCTTATATAAGTTTATTAACTTAAATCTAAGCAAACAAAACCCCAAAATGAGTTTTGATTACATCTAAATATAAACACAATGTAAGGAAGAACTTGTAAATTACAGCTTACAAGTACTGGTGCGCCACATTACTGGTGCCTGCTCAAGCAAATCGATGAACAACAGGATGACAGTGAGAGTGACAATGAAAAATTTCAGTACACACTCTTTAAACTCTTTTATTTTCTTGTCTTCTCCCTCAAATACAGTTTTTCTTTTCTAAGAAGCAATGCTAAACTCCGTCTACAGCAGAAGTGAAAGGGGAAATGAGGGGGTGTAACTCAGATTAGAGTGCATGCATGCTTGCATGTATGAAGCCTTAGATTTGATCCCCAGAACCAAAAAAAGTGTAATAAAAATTGACTTGTACTGACTACCATAATTTGGTTAACTTGTGAAAGCAAAAAAAAGGGCCAAGTTACATCATTTTCTAGCTACAGAGAACTTTAACGGAAGTTAAGAAAATATTGGGACTGGAGAGGTAACAGAGCAGATAAGGGGCTTGCCGTGCATGCAGCTGACTTGGGCTTGATATCTGATCTCCCATATGGTTTCCCAAGCCCTGCCAGGAGTGACCCCTGAGAACAAAGAACATAAGCTCTGAACATTACTGGCTTTGGCAGAAAAGCCAACCTTCCAGACCCCTTCCTTCTCAACCCCAAAAAAGAAGAGTAATACTGGGTTTGGAGGGACAGCTCAAAAGACAGATGCACAAACTAGATTTTTGGAGGTCCAGGTCCCATCCCCAGCACTAAGTGGTTCCCTGCATAACCCTGGGAGAAAGGAATAGACCTGAGCACCACTGGGTATTGCCCAAAAGGAGAAAAATAAACTACAAGCCCTGTCTTTGAGAAAGAAAATTATTTTCTGTTAAAATTTCTGCTAATATTTTCTTACCAAATAAAGGCATATGGTCCATAAGAAGTAATGAAGACTTAAGGTACCCAAGCTTAAGACATGAAGGCCACAGAGACCACGACAGTATTTATATTTAAAGAACAAACTCAAATAAGATCTTTAGAAACAGGAGACAGTTTGGCTCGCTCTTCAAGCCTGTGTTCTGCCTTGAACATGCATGTCACTTGCTTACTCTATGTTTCTTTGCCCATGTTCTCTCTTGAAAACATATTCTTCGGGCCAGAGCGACAGTACAGCAGGTATGGTGTTTTTGCCTTGTATGTTTCTGACCAGGTTCGATCCCTGGCACCACATATAGTCCCCGACCCCTGTTATGTGTGATCCTGGACCCAAAGCTGGGAGTAAGCCCTGAGCACCACTAGGTGTGGCCCCAAACCAAAGAGTCAGTTTAAAGTCCTTACATAATTGAGGACACCTCACTGCCATCAAATATTTATAAAAAGCAACAACTTGGTTATATAATCTCTACAAATACCTGTATCAGATAATCTGCATCAAAAGAAAGTAGGCTATAAAAGCTGGCAATCAAGGAGTCAGAGTGATAGTAGTGGGTAGGGTGTCTGATTTGCATACGGATGGACGACCCAGGTTTGATCCCCAGTATGTATCCTATTGATATCGCCAGCACTGCCTGGAATAATTCCTGAATGTAGAGACAGGAGTAATCCCTAAACAATGCTAAGTGTAGAGACAGGAGTAATCCCTGAACAATGCTGGGTGTGATCCAAAAAAACCAAAGGGTAAAAAAAATACTGGCATCGGCCTATTCTTAGATGCAGCCACAAAAGATTTCCTAAGGTAAGATCCTGAGCTTTGGAAGAAAATGGCCAAGAGAGATTTATCAGAGAAAAGAATCAGAACCACCTGATCTTGTTAATTAAAGAATTCTATTGGATGTGTACTAGTCTCTGTGGTGTGAGGTGGTATCTCATGGTTGTTTTGATCTGCATCTCTCTGATGATTAGTGATGCAGAGCACTTTTTCATGTGCCTTTTGGCCATTCGTATTTCTTCCTTGGTAAAGTTTCTGTTCATTTCTTCGCCCCATTTTTTGATGGGGTTGGATGTTTTCTTCTTGTAGAGTTCAACCAGTGCTTTATATACCATTGATATCAACCCCTTATCTGATGGGTATTGTGTAAATATCCTTTCCCATTCTGTGGATAGTCTTTGTATTCTGGTCACTGTATCTCTTGCGGTGCAGAAGCTTTTTAGTTTAATGTAGTCCCATTTGTTGATCTCTATTTTTACTAGATTGCTTAGTTCCGTGTCACCTTTGAAGATACGTTTATCTTCAATATCGTGGAGGGTTTTGCCGACCTTGTCTTCAATGTACCTTATGGTTTGTGGTCTAATGTTGAGGTCTTTAATCCATTTTGATCTGACTTTTGTGCATGGTGTCAGGTCAAGGTCTAAACCCATTTTTTTGCATGTGGTTGTCCAGTTGTGCCAGCACCATTTGTTAAAGAGGCTTTCCTTGCTCCACTTCACATCTCTTGCTCCTTTATCAAAGATTAGATGATCATACACTTGGGGTTGTGTATAGGGATATTCCACCCTGTTCCATTGGTCTACGGCTCCGCCTTTGTTCCAGTACCATGCTGTTTTAATTGTTACTGCTTTGTAGTAAAGTTTGAGGTTGGGGAGGGTGATGCCTCCCATCATCTTTTTCCCAAGAATTGTTTTAGCTATCCTTGGACGTTTGTTATTCCATATGAATTTTAGGATTGCTTGATCCATTTCTTTGAAGAATGTCATGGGTATACTTATAGGGATCGCATTGAATCTGTATAATGCTTTAGGGAGTATTGCCATTTTGACAACATTGATTCTCCCTATCCACGAGCAGGGTATATGTTTCCATTTCCTCATGTCCTCTTTGATTTCATGGAGTAGCGTTTTGTAGTTTTCTTTGTAAAGGTCTTTTACTTCCTTGGTTAAGCTGATTCCTAGGTACTTGATTTTCTGGGGCACGATTGTGAATGGGATTACTCTTTTCATGTCCCTTTCCTCTGCCTCATTGTTTGCATATATGAAGGCCATGGATTTTTGGGTATTGATTTTGTAGCCTGCAACTTTACTGTATAAGTCTATTGTTTCTAAGAGTTTCTTAGTAGAGGTTTTAGGCTTCTCTAGATATAGTATCATGTCATCTGCAAATAGTGAGAGTTTGATTTCTTCCTTTCCTATCTGGATGCCCTTAATCTCTTTTTCTTGTCTAATAGCTATTGCAAGTACTTCCAGTACTATATTGAAGAGGAGTGGTGAGAGTGGGCATCCTTGTCTTGTGCCCGATCTCAGAGGAAAGGCCCTTAGAGGATGTGGGGAGAAAGGGACCCTTCTTCACTGCTGGTGGGAATGCCGACTGGTTCAGCCCTTCTGGAAAACAATTTGGACGATTCTCAAAAAATTAGATATTGAATTCCCATTTGACCCAGCAATACCACTGCTGGGAATATATCCCAGAGAGGCAAAAAAGTACAATCGAAACAACATCTGCACATGTATGTTCATCGCAGCACTGTTTACAATAGCCAGAATCTGGAAAAAACCCAAATGCCCCAGAACGGATGACTGGTTGAGGAAACTTTGGTACATCTATACAATGGAATACTATGCAGCTGTTAGAAAAAAGGAGGTCAAGAATTTTGTAGTTAAGTGGATGGGCGTGAAAAGTTTCATGCTGAGTGAAATGAGTCAGAGAGAGAGAGAGACAGACATAGAAAGATTGCACTCATCTATGGTATATAGAATAACAGAGTGGGAGACTAACACCCAAGAACTGTAGAAATAAGTACCAGGAGGTTGACTCCATGGCTTCGAGGCTGGCCTCACGTTCCGGGGAAAGGTCAACTCAGAGAAGCGATCACCAACTACATTGTAAGTCGAAGGCCATGTGGGGGAAGGGAGTTGCGGGCTGAATGAGGGCTAGAGACTGAGCACAGCGGCCACTCAACACCTTTATTGCAAACCACAACAGCTAATTAGAGAGAGAGAACAGAAGGGAATGCCTTGCCACAGTGGCAGGGTGGGGTGGGGGGGAGATGGGATTGGGGAGGGTGGGAGGGACGCTGGGTTTACGGGTGGTGGAGAATGGGCACTGGTGAAGGGATGGGTTCCCGAACTTTGTATGAGGGAAGTATAAGCACAAAAGTGTATAAATCTGTAACTGTACCCTCACGGTGATTCTCTAATTAAAAATAAATAAATTTAAAATTAAAAAAAAAAAAAAGTGTATAAATCTGTAACTGTACCCTCACGGTGATTCTCTAATTAAATATAAATAAATTTAAAAAAAAAAAAAGAATTCTAAGAACAAGGAGTCTACACTACTGCTAATCAAGAAACATGATATGGACCAGTGCATTACAATATGAATAAATGACTATAAATACTGACCCTTTCCAAAAAATTAAGAGATGCTGGGAGCAAATAATTTACCTTTATTTTTATAGGTATCTAAAACACTTGTAACCTGATATGGATTTTAAGTGGATTATACAGCACTAATTCCTATTCATTTGTTTACTGGCCTGTTTGTTTTGGTTGTTGAATTGCCTGAGGTTTTTTTTTTAATATCCTTTATACATTAAACCTTCACTGATACATGACATGCAGGTATATTTTCCCACTACGTAGGCTGTCATCTTGTTATTTATTATTCTGATTATTTTGGTTTGGGGGCCCAAATCCAGCAGTGCTCAGAAGAGAAGTCTGGCAGTCCTTGGGGGACCATTGCAGCGATCAAACTGGAAATAGCTAAATGAAAGGTAAATGCCTAACTGACTGTAATATTTCTCTGGCCTGAAATCATTAACTGTGAAAATTATATATATCCCAATGTTTAATACAGCATTATTTATAATAGCTAAGATATGGGAAAGAACCTAAATGTTCACCACTGAGGGACTGGATACTAAGGTGTGGTATGTGTAGACAATGAAACACTATCGAGATATAATTTTTTTATGCCATTGGCAGCAAAATAGAAGCATATTAAAGGGGTTATTTGAAGTCACAAATATACTGAATGATTTATAGCTATGTATGCATATAAGGAAATAAAGCAGATCACTTGATAAAAATAAGTTAGTGGACATTTACAATGAAACTGCAATTAGAAGGGGCAAGGATACAGGGGATCTAATGCATGGTGGTCACTGTCACTGTCATCCCGTTGCTCATCAATCTGTTTAAGTGGGCACCAGTAACGTCGCTCATTATGAGACTTATTGTTACTGTTTTTGGCATATCCAATATGCACGGGTAGTTTGCCAGGCTCTGCCGTGCAGGCGTGATGCTTTCAGTAGCTTGCCAGGCTCTCCGACAGGGGCAAAGGAATCAAACACGGGTCCACCTCGTCAAAGACAAACGCCCTACTGCTGTGCTATGCATTGTGGTAAATATTTTATATTTTTATTACTTTTTGCCCCTTCTTCCTCTTCTTTTCACTTTTTCCCTTCCCTACCTCGTCCCGACCCTTATATATTTACTTTTCTATTAGTTGTTGTAGGGCCCCATCAGGCAGTGTTCAGGGGGCCAAGTGGTTTGGGGTACTGAACTCAGGGCCACACATATGCAAGGAATATTATTCTGTAATTTTGGGTCAAATCCCTAGCAAACACTTTATTTGGAAAAATTACAAAAAGAAATATGCTATGTGTTAATGGTACTTATATTCCTTAAAAAATGTGCATATGAAATCTGCTCTGTAACTAGTTGATTAAGACTATATTATGGAATCTATCTCTCAATCCATTCTGACACATTAGAGAGCAGAAATAGCTCCTCAAATGGTGAAAAACATAATGATCTAGCTTCTTAACTCTGTGAAATAGTATGATAGCCGGAACAAAGAAAAAGTAACTTCACTTTTTAATAACGTCTGAGAAATCTTCAAATATACACTGAATGAAATGTTATTCCTGTCCCATTTCTTTTTTGTTTTGGGAACATATCCAGTGATGTTCAGGGATCACACCTGGTGGTACTGGGGTGCACATATGGGGTGCTAGGTAGTGAACCTGGATCAGCCTCCTGCAAGATGGGTCCTTTACTCAACGAACCATGTCTCTGGTGACTCCTGTAGCTCCCTCCACGCCCCCAGCCCCCAATTTAGGCCACATTGGGAGGTGCTCAGGGCTTACACCTGACTCTGGGCTCAAGGATCACTCCTGACAGGATTCAGGGACCTTAAGGGTTGTGAACTTTGATCAGCTGCAGGCAAGGCAAATACCCTATTCACTGTACTATCTCTCCAGCCCCTGGACATTTATTTTAAAAAATCATGAAAGCATCAGTGGGCCACTGATATGCAGAATCATCTCTTTTTCTTTAAAAAGGTTACCACCAACCCAATAGAGAATTTAGGATGTAAAAATCTTAATTATAAAATTAATTTTTAGTGTAGTTTTTAAAAATGGACTAATTCTAATTCTTCAGTGAGCTAACTCTACTTTGAGGACAGTACTCAACAAAATTCTTAATCTTTCTTTCTTTCTTTTTTTTTTAGCCATAGCTGCCTGTCTTCATGGCTTATTCCTGGCTCTCTGCTCAAAGACCACAGAGGCAAGGCTCTGGAGACCAAAAAGAAGTATAGGGGATCAAACCTGGTTCAGTCATATGCAACGTTAGTGCTTTACCCATTGCACTACATCTCTGGACCTTGACAAATTTCTTAAATTGTAAAACTGTGATAAGAAAAAAGATGATAGAGACTTTCCATATTTAAAAATCATTAACTGGGGCTGGAGCAGTAGTATAGCGGGTAGGGCGTTTGCCTTGCACGTGGCCAACCCGGGTTTGATTCCCAGTATCCCATATGATCCTATAAGCACCACCAGGGGTGATTCCTGAGTGCAGAACCAGGAGTAACCCCTGTGCATTGCCAGGTGTGACCCAAAAAGGAAAAAAGAAAAAAAAAAATCATTAACTGCTGTGTAAGTCTCAGACATCAAAAGTGAAGAAGCAAATCTTTCCAATGAAAACAAGAGTTTCAGAAGTTAAATAGCTGGTTTTTGTTGTTGTTTTTAATTTTACTGAATCACCGTGAGATAGTTACAAGCTTTCATGTTTGGGTTACAATCTCACAATGATCAAACATCCATCCCTCCACCAGTGCACATTCCCCACCACCAATATTGCACGTATACCCCCCCTTTCCCACCATCCCCTGCCTCCATGGCAGACAATATTCCCCACACTCTCTCTCTGTACTTCTGAGCATTATGGCTTGCAAGGCAAACACTGTGAGGCCATCATGTTTGGTCCGTTATGTACTTTCGGCACACATCTCCCATCCCGTCTAATTCCTCCAGCCATCATTTCTTAGTGATCCCTTCTCTATTCCATCTGCCTTCTCCCCTCAGCTCATGAAGCAGGCTTCTGGCTATGGGGCAATCCTCCTGGCCCTTATATCTACTGTCCTTGGCTGTCAGCCTCATGTGATGTTATTCCATACTCCACAAATGAGTGCAATCCTTCTATGTCTGTCCCTCTCTTTCTGACTCATTTCACTTAGCATGATACTCTCCATGTCTATCCATTTATAAGCAGATTTCATGACCTCATCTCTCCTAACAGCTGCATAGTATTCCTTTGTGTAGATGTACCAAAGTTTCTTTAACCAATCATCTCTTTTAAGGCACTTGGGTAGTTTCCAGATTTTGGCTACTGTGAACAGTGCTTTAATGAACATATAGGTACAGATGTCATTTCTACTGTGCTGTTTTGTATCCTGGGGATATATTCCCAGAAGTGGTACTGCAAGGCCATATAGGAGCTCAATTTCTAATTTTTGAACGACTGTCCATATTGTTTTCCAGAAAGGCTGGACCAGTCGACATTCCCACCAACAGTGAAAGAGCGTCCCTTTCTCCCTACACCCATGCCAACACTGGCTGCTTTTGTTATTTTGAACGTGTGCCAGTCTCTGTGGTGTAAGATGATATCTCATTGTTGTTTTGATTTGCATCTCCCTGATACTAGCGATGTGGAACATTTTTTCATGTGCCTTTTAGCCATATGTATTTCTGAGGAAACTTCTGTTCATTTCTTCTCCCCATTTTTTGATGGGGTTGGAGGTGTTTTTCTTGTACAATTCTACTAGTGTCTTGTATATCCTGAATATTAATCCCTTATCATATGGGTATTAGGTAAATATTCTTTCCCATTCTGTGGGATCTTTCTGTGGTGTAAGATGAAGTGCAGAAGCTCCTTATTTTGATGTAGTCCCATTTGTTTATGTTTGTTTCCACTTACATGGTCAGTGCTGTTTCACCCTTAAAGATGCTTTTAGCTTCAATGTCATGGAGAGTTCTGCCTACATTTTCCTCTATGTACCTTATAGATTCATGTCTGATATTGAGGTCTTTAATCCCCTTTGATCTGACTTTTGTGACTGGCATTAGACAGAGGTTGGAGTTCATTCTTTTGCAGGTAGCTATCCAGTTTTCCCAGCACCACTTGTTGAAGAGGCTTTCCTTGTTCCACTTCACATTTCTTGCTCCTTTGTCAAAGATTTAAAAGACCATGTATTTGGGGGTCTGTGACAGGATATTGAACTGTTCCATTGGTCTGCAGGTCTGTTTCTAGCCCAATACCATGCTGTTTTAATTACTACTGCTTTGTAGTAGAGTTTGAAGTTGAGGAAGGTGATGCCACCTATCTTCTTTTTTTTTTTTTTTTTTTGCTTTTTGGGTCACACCTGGCGATGCACAGGGGTTACTCCTGGCTCTGCACTCAGGAATTTCCCCTGGCCGTGCTCAGGGGACCATATGGGATGCTGGGATTCGAACCCGGGTCGGCCGCGTGCAAGGCAAACGCCCTACCCACTGTGCTATCGCTCCAGCCCCTATCTTCTTTTTCTTAAGGATTGCTTTAGCTATTTGTGGGGGTTTATTGTTCCAAATGAATTTCAGGAGTGTTTTGTCTATTTCTCTGAAAAATGTCATGGGTATCCGGACAGGGACTGCATTAAATTTGTATAGTGCTTTGGGCAGTATTGCCACTTTGATAATGTTAATTCTCCCTATCCATGAGCAGTGGATGTGTCTCCATTTCCTAGTGTCCTCCTTTATTTCTTGAAGTAGTGTTTTGTAATTTTCCTCGTATAGGTCCTTCACCTCTTTGGTTAAACTGATTCCAAGGTACTTGATTTTCTGAGGCACTATTATGAACGGGATTATGTTTTTAATGTCTCTTTCTTCTCTTTATTTGTATATAAGAAAGCCATGAACTTTTGGGTGTTGATTTTGTAGCCTGCCATTTTACTATATCGGCCTATTGTTTCTAGGAGCTTTTCTGTAGAGTCTTTAGGACTTTCTAAGTATAATATCGTATCATATCGTCTGCAAATAGTGATAGCTTGACCTCTTCCTTTCCTATCTGTATGCCCTTGATATCTTTTTCTTGTCTAACTGCTATGGCCAGGACTTCCAGTACTATATTGAATAGGAATGGCGGAAGCGGACAACCTTGTCTTGTGCCTGATCTTAGAAGGAAGGTTCTTCCCCATTGAGAATGATACTTGTCATGGGCTTGTGGCAGATGGCTTTGACTACATTGAGGAAAGTTCCTTCAATGCCTATTTTGCTGAGAGTTTTCATCATAAAAGCTTACTGTTTTTATAGTTTAAGAAGTTTTAGGAAAGTCACACATTCCTAAATTACACACATTAGTAAGGATGAGGCAATGAAAGTATTCATTTTAGTGTTGTTTTATATATAGTAAAGGTTCACAATAAGATAAAAATATCAACAATGAGATTATAAACTGAACATTTTTTTTTCTTTTTGGGTCACACCTGGCTCTGCACAGGGGTTACTCCTGGCTCTGCACTCAGGAATTATCCCTGGCGGTGCTCAGGAGACCATATGGGATGCTGGGAATCGAACCCGGGTCGGCCGCGCGCAAGGCAAACGCCCTACCCGCTGTGCTATCGCTCCAGCCCCCTGAACATTTCTTTAAGTCATAACATCATTAGGGTTTAAAAAAAATATTTTGAGGGGGGCTGGAGCGATAGCACAGCAGGCGTTTTGCCAGCATCCCATATGGTCCCCTGAGCACCGCCAGGGAGTAATTCCTGAGTGACCCAGAAAGCAAAAAAATAAATAAATAAATTTTAAAAATTTGGGGGGGGGGGGTTTCTGGGTCAGATGTGGCAATGCTAAGGCTCACTCATGGCTCTGAGCTTAGAGATCACTCTGTTTAATTTCCTGCACTCAAATTCCTTTGTTAGGAATAACTGCACAGACACTATGGAGCCATTAGAAAATTACATTTATTAATTTATGTGGGGAGGGGATCAGGAGGAGGGTCACACTCAGTAGTGCTCAAGGTTTACTTCTGGCTCTACGCTCACTCTTGCCAGGGTTCAAAGGACTGACTACATAGGTGTGCTGGGTATTAAAGCCTGACCGAGTATAAGCATCCAACTCACTGTACTATCACTCTTGCCCTAAAATAAAATTTTAAGACTCAACAGAAACTTTTTTTTCCTCTTCTGATTCCTAAAGGATTATGACACAAAACTGCTTGAAAACAAAACTAGTGGAAAAAAACTTTACAAAGATAGAATATAAAAAAATCTAAGTAGACATTATATTAAAAACTAATTAGGTACTTGACCTACAAGCATGGAATTATATTAGCACTTAAAACTTTAAGATCAACAATGGAGAATTTGAGGGCTGGAGAGATAGTACCAGGTTAGGTCACTTGCCTTGCACATGGCGAACCCAGATTGGATCCCTGACATCCCATGTGGTTCCCTGAGCACTGCCAGGAGTATTCCTGAGTATAGAGCTAGGAGTAACCTCTAAGCATTGCCGGGTGTGGCCCAAAACCTAAAAGAACCCCAATAATTTCCTGTTTGTGTGAACAAAGATAAAACAGAAAGAAAAAATGATCAAAATCTGTTTTCAATGCTGAGGTCTGTGTGCCCCATGTAGTTAAAGTCACTTCCTTCAGGTTTTTATTAAGAAAAACATTTTTCAGGAAGTCTAATTTGATGTTTAATTATCTAGTTTTCCCTACACTGCCTGGGAATTCTGAATTACCAATTTAGTCTTCACCAATGTCATTTTTCCTTTTCACTTTGAGCAAAAAAGATTCAATTCTTTCCGATCTAAGGAAAGTTCATCTGAGAAGAGACAATGGAACAGTGGTGGAGAGTTACAGATAAATATTGGCAACTATTGTCACTGTCACTGTCATTCCGTTGCTCATCGATTTGTTCGAGCGGGCACCAGTAACGTTTCTTATTGAGAGACTTATTGTTACTGTTTTTGGCATAAGCAACATGCACAGGAAGCTTGCCAGGCTCTGTTGCACGGGCCCGATATCTCGGTAGCTTGTCAGGCTCTCCAAGGAATCGAACTCGGGTCGGCCACGTGAAAGGCGAAAGCCCAACCGCTGTGCTATTGCTCCAGCAATAAAAATAGGGGAACAATATTTGCACTGCTAAAATTTGTATCTAAAGCTAAATAATATACTTATATTTTGTTAGAATGTTGATTTATAATCATGCATACAAGTGTTGATTTATAATCACGCATACATAAACCTAATATATAATGTAATGCAATGCTACTTCAGTAAAATTATTAAAGAAAATAATTTGTTTCTATCATAATCATTTTTGTGAGGGACTACATCTGATGTACCCAGGGCTTACTCCTAGCAGTACTCAGGACCATAATGGGTGTTGTGCATCAAACTTGGGTCTGCTATGTGCAAAACAAGTGCCTTACCCGTACTACCCTTCCTGCCTCTATTATAATCTTAATGAGCAAGTCAACTGGACATATTCTGGGTTTGTCAAATCCACATTTAATCAGAATTCTATTATTCTGTTTCATAAAAGATTAATATAACAGTTATGTCTTTACTTCCATGATACGCAAACAGTATCCTATGGTAATTAATAAAGAACTGGAACATTATCACTTACATCATCACTCTGCTGAGCTTCTTGCATTACAAATTCTCGAACCATGGATGGACTAAATTCTACTAGATAAGAAAATATATCTGTAGCAGCTGATCTGACTTGCAAATCATCCATGCCCTGGTAAAAGGGAAAAGTAAGTTAGAAACTTAATAAAAGTTATCCTCACAATCCTCTTTCGTCCCCAAGTCTAAAGAGTTAATTCTAAACTTCCGAATTTAGACATTGTACTAGAAACAAAATCTAAAACTCTCTAGCCCCATATTTCCTTTCTTTTCACAAATATTAAAAACGTATGTAGCGAATTTCTACCAGTTTTCATGACCACAAAGAAAAATAATCACAAATTAAATATAAAAATCATGGGGCTGGGGAGATAGTACAGGGGTTAAGACAATTGCCTTGCAACCTGCCAAGCCCAATTGAAACCCCAGAGATATATAAGATCCCTTAAGAACTGCCTGTGATCACTCCAGTGCGATCAAGAAGTAATCTTTTACACCACTGGATATGGCCCCCAAAGCCCTAAGAACATTAAAAACAAAAACAACAAGAATAACCAAGGGTCAAAGAGATAGTAGAGGGTTAAGGGGCTTGCATTACATGTGGTCAATCCAGTATCAGCCAGGCGTAAGAACAAGCAGGCGTGGCCTCAAAGAAACAAACAAAAAAGAGAGGCTGGAGCAATAGCACAACGGGTAGGGCATTTGCCTTGCACGAGGCCGACCTGGGTTTGATTCCCAACATCCCATATGGTCCCTTGAGCACCGCCAGGGGTGATTCCTGAGTGCAGAGCCAGGAATAACCCCTGTGCATCGCTGGGTGTGACCCAAAAAGGAAAAAAAAAAAAGAAAAAAAAAACGAACAAACAAAAAAGAATCTTTTAATAAGATAGACGCTAAAGGGACGAGCAAAAAAAAAAAAATCATTCTATGTTAAACTCTTTTTTTGATTTGGGAAAGTATTTTTTTCTCACAAAAGTTATATGTGTTAACGTATTTGAAAAGAATACCCAGTTTTTAAATAAAATAAACACCAATAAGGCTGAAAGCTTAAGAAGCATTTTATCTACTTCAGGAAGGTACCTTCTATTTCTAGTTTACTAAGACTTTTTAACAGGCATGAACGGCATGATGGTTGAATTTTTTTTTTTTTGGCATTAAAGGACATCTTTTATTTATGTATGTATTGGGTGTATTTATTTATTTGTTTTTCTTTTTTTTTTATTAGTTTATTTTTAATTAGAGAGTCATCGTGAGGGTACAGTTACAGATCCATACATCTTTGTGCTCATGTTTCCCTCATACAAAGTTCGATAACCCATCCCTTCACCAGTGCCCATTCTCCACCACCAATAAACCCAACATCCCTCCCCCCCTCCCCAGTCCCGTCTCCCCCCACCCCACCCTGCCACTATGGCAGGGAATTCCCTTTTGTTCTCTCTCTCTGATTAGGTGTTGTGGTTTGCAATAAAGGTGTTGAGTGGCCATTGTGTTCAGTCTCTAGTCTGTATTCAGCCCGCATCACCCTTCCCCCACATGACCTCCAGATGGTTGAATTTTTTCAAATACCTTTTCTGGATGTATTGTGATCATAATTTTCCTTTTGTGCTTATTTATATGGTGAATTAAATTCATTGCTCCTCTAGCATTAAAGCAACCTTATATTACAGTCATCAATCTTTTTGTGTGTTTCTGATGCAATTTATTTAAATTTTGCTTTGAACTTAAAACAAAACGAACAAAAATGGATAAAATTCATCTAACAAAGTCTGAGAACCTCTGTTCTATTTAATTAAGAGAACGTTATCTTCCTTGATCCAATCTGCCCTCACCCACTGATCTAAAAAGAGAAAGCTATTTTATTAATTTCTATAAAGCTTACTTGATATTGTTACAAGAAGATTTAATACTTGTGTTTTGAAGCCAAACCCAGCAGTGCTCAGGCTTACTACTGGCTCTATGTTCAGGGATCACTTATGGTGGGAACGTGGGAACTATATGGGGTGCCGGGAATCAAATCTGGATTGGCCTTTACCCACTGTACTATCTGGCCCCATACAGTAGTATTCTCAAGAAATTATATGGGACAGCCCAAATATATTAAATTCGTGTTTTCTATATGGGAGGCCCAGTTCAATTTGGGTTGCAGTACATGGTAACCTAAGCAGCACACCAGGAATGAACCTGACTACTGCCAAGTGAGGGCCCCAACTCATGACCCAACCCCACCAAACCAAACAAACAAAAACAAAAAAACCTATGTGGCCTGCGGATGTAGCTCAAGTTTTGCATGCCCTCACTACCTCCCAGCCCTGCACTTCCGGACATGACTCTGAATCCCCAGCACCAACTGGAGTGGCACCAACAATAAAAAGTATGATTTTAATTCATTTGACATCATTATCTGCAAATAACTGTATTACTATTAACAAATTTAACCAAAATCTGAAGACTGAACATATTCTTGTAATAATTTACTTTCATATGAATTATAATCTAAACTCTAAAATTCAATGTGCACTACTATTACTTTCCCATTCATAACTCTATTATAGGGGGCCAAAAAAAAGAGTACAGTGGACACTTACCAACTTAACCACATTGTGGCTTTGCACACAGTCGACCTAGATTACATCCCTGGCATCCCAAGCACTGTCAGGAGTGATTCCCGGGTGCAGTGTTAGGAGTAACCCCTGAGCACTGCTGGGTGTGGGACAAAACCAAACCAAATCACAAAACCACAATCCACATATCTATTATAAATTCATTATTTCAAAAATAAGGAAAGTTAGTATATAATTACCATCACAATTTCAAGAGCAGGAAGAATCCCCAGCTTTGCCAAAGTTTTGAAAAATGCATCCCTATTTTGAGGTTGTAGTGTCTGAGAAAATGCACAAAATTCCTTGAAGAAATTAACCTGCAATATTAGAAAGTATAGTAAGAATTTGATATACAGAAGTAAACTTGGGACATAGTATAATGAGATCTGCCAGTGTCAAAATCACCTTTTCAAGAATCTTAACCTTTTCAAAGGTACTCTGGGTTTTCAAGATTTATAATTAAAGAGTTTATTAAAGAGTGTATTCATGAAATCAAACCCTACTTTATTTCTCTACCATTGAACATTATAATATACATGTTCAATGTATATATACTGTTCAATGTATATATACTGTTCAATGTATATATACTGTTCAATGTATATAATAATTATAATACATTATAACGTGTATAATATACATGTTAAGGGGCTGGAGTAATAGTACAGCGCGCAGGATGTTTGCTTTGCATGTGGCTGACCCAGGTTTGATTCCCAGCATCCCATATGGTCTCCTAAGCACCGCCAGGAGTAATTACTGAGTGCAGAGCCAAGAGTAACCCCTGAGTATCACAGGGTGAAACCCAAAAGGAAAAAATTAAAATTATACGTGTATATACACACACATTAAATTTGCAGTCTGAGTGCCAATTTCTCTCTTCCACCTTTAGTCGCCCATCCTCAACTTAATAGTTAAGGTACAAAAATGGTATGTTAAGGCATTGCTTTAAGAACTCACAGTATCATAAAAACCATGCTATAATAAACAGGGGAGAGGGAATAGGTGCTAGACATTACAGCAGGCATTTGACTTCCAAGTGACCAATCTCAGTTCGATCCCTGGCACCTAACATAGTCCTCTGAGCCCCACCAGAAGTGATACCTGAGTCCAAAGCCAAGAGTAAGCTGAGCACAACCAGGTGTGGTCACAAAAAAAAAAAAATACAAAGAACAATTTATAGTGCTTCTATAAACCACAAAAATCTGAGTTTGTAGTTCTAATATAAAGCACATGTCTAAATTTGGAATTTGTAAGGTAGACAGGAGTATTTTCAAGTATCTGTAAAACATAAAACATGTCGCAGAGGGGCTGGAGTGATAGCACAGCGGGTAGGGCATTTGCCTTGCACACCGCCGACCCAGGCTGGATTCCCAGCATCCCATACGGTCCCCTGAACACCGCCAGGATAATTCCTGAGTGCAGAGCCAGGAGTGACCCCTGTACATCGCCAGATGTGACCCAAAAAGGAAAATAAAAAAACAAAAAACATGCCACAGAGATATCTTTGGATCCTGTGTCAGGCTATCTTAGCTGAGGCAAGAAGGGGGGTGGGGGGTGGGGCCAGTTTTGGATGAGTTCCACCACCCAGCCCAACAAAGCCCTGGCAGCCAAAAACCTCCACAACTCAGCATTGCCACACTCATGGCTGATCTCCACAGGCTCAGACCAGCCTCATCCATGAGTGAGTCTAAGGGATAACCCAGGTGTGCAGGTTTTGTGACCAAAATCTCCAGGCTCACACTGAGTCAGAAATGGGCACCCTTCTGCCAACTCCCTGTGCTTCCTTGTGCCTGGCAGTCACACCCATAAACTACCTCTGGTGCCATATAAGCTCATTAATGGCATGATCCAGAGACTCATAAATAAACCTCGGAAGAGAGCAACAATCTGCAGAGATGCCTCTAGACTCCAAAGTCACCGTCCAGTTAAGAATTAAATTCTAGGGCCGGAGCGATAGCACAGCGGGTAGGGCGTTCGCCTTGCATGCGGCCGACCCAGGTTCAATCCCCGGCATCCCATATGGTCCCCCAAGCACCGCCAGGAGTAATTCCTGAGTGCAAAGCCAGGAGTAACCCCTGAGCATCGCTGGGTGTGACCCAAAAAGCAAAAAAAAAAAAAAAAAAAAAAGAATTAAATTCTAGCTGTATCATCCTATTTGTAATCTTAGAATTCCTGGAGCAACATCTCATACTCTGTGCCCTTGATGCACCAAGAATAGCACACCACATTTGATGGGGTATAAAGTAGAAGGCAACCAATCTCAGTTTAAAAGATTTATATGTTAGCACACAAGGATCATCCTTTAACAACATGTTAGTAATCCCTTTTACAAGGGCTTAATGGCTCCAAGGTGAGATACAAGAAATCTTCACACACTTTCCTATAAGGAAACTTTTTTTTTAGATCATTTTTAGCAGATTACTGTAACAAGCAATACAAAATAAATTATTTAGATCCTGCTTTGGGGCAGGCTTTGGGTGCCAGGGTGGAAAATTTCTAAATATGGAGGTGGGAACATGTAATGGTGGTGTGAATGGTGTTAGAATATTGAATGTAATAATTGTGAAAAACTTTATAAAAATAAATTTAAATTAAAAAATGTTATCTGCAGAACATTAAAAATATGAATTATAGGGGCTGGAGAGATAAAACATTGGGTAGGGAACTTAGTTCAATCCCCTGTATACCATATGGTCCAGAGAACCATCAGGAATAATTCCTGAGTGCAGAGTCATGAGTAAACCTAAGTATGGCTGGGTGTGTGTCCCTCACCCCCAAAACTAAATTATAAAACTCTGAGGATAAGCATTTTGTAGTTCAATTTAAATACATATTTTTATACTGATTATAAGACATTGTCTTGTTAACAAAGCTGTGTATGCCAAAGATTAAATACTCAGAAAGGGCTGAATTTTAAGAAACTCACCAATTCACGCCGTTTATCATCGTCTGTTGCCTCATCTGTTAATTGTGCAAAAACTTCAGACAAAAACTTCTCATCTTCCTAAATAAGAAATATTATGAAATATTAATGAAAGTATATACATTTGCTTATAATTCCCACAAAATAAAAGTAGCTGATAACCCAAGTTTCATCATGAAATATGAGTAGGACTATAGAGACGGTAAAGGAGCTGAAGTACGTGACTTGTATGCAGTAGACCCAGGTTCAATCTCAAGCACCATAGTGTCCCCAAGAACTGCAAGGTGCAGTGCGGGAGGTCTCCATGCACCAGGGTGTGTCTCTGGAGGTTACTGAGCACCACCAGGGTGGCCCAGGTAAACTCCACACAGTGCCCGAGCAGCACCATATCCTCAGACTTTTGTATCAAGTCAACGACCCGGTTGCCCGGTTGGCTAAGAACCATTGGGAGGGGACTCTAGGGCTTTTCTGAGAATTGCTTGGGAAAATACCAACCCCATCCCAAATTCATGCTACAATTTTCAAAACCTGACTACAGAATTCAATCTGAGTTACACATAAGTTTGAAGATCTTACTATAAGTCCATACAAGATTTTAAAAATATGGCACAGGGACCTGAGAGGTAGGTACAGTGGATAGGGCACTTGCTTGCATGCGGTTGAACTGGGTTCAATCCCTGGCATCCCATATGATCCCCTGAGCCTGCCAGTAGTAATTCCTGAGTGCAGAGCCAGGAGTAACTCCTGACCACCACTAAACACAGCCCCAAACTAAACTACTAAGGAAAAAATGTAAAATATATGACATGGAACAACAAGCAGTAAGGGAGATTAAAATGTCAGCAGTATTTTAAAGCTTTTAAAACAGAAGAAAAGGGGCAGGAGCAATAGTATAGCAGGTAGGGCATTTGCCTTGCATGTGGCTGACCTGGATTGAATCCCCAGCATTCCATATGGTCCCCTAAGCACCACCAGGAATAATTTCTGAATGCAGAGTAAGGAGAGACCCCTGAGCATCACCAGATGTGACCCACAAAGCCCCCTCCCCCCCAAAAAAATTTTTTTAAATCAAAGAAGCACAAGAAGAAATGGTATCAAATAATCTACAGCCCTTTGGAGTACACTGTTACATGTTCCCACATTTGCCAAGGAAAAAAAATAAACAATAAAACACAATAATCATTACTGTCCATGACTGTTAGTACCAAACACTGTTAAAAACTACAAATAGGGGCCAGAGCAAAAGCACAGTGGAGAGGGCATTTGCCTTGCACACAGCCAACCTGGGTTCAGTCCCTGGCATCCCATATGGTCCCCTGAGCACCACCAGAAGTGATTCTGAGTGCAGAGTCAGGAATAATACCTGAGCATCACCGGGTGTGACCCAAAAGCAAATTAATTAATTAATTAATACAACAAATAGGAGCTAGAATGATAGTACATCAGGTAGGGTGTTTTCCTTGTACACAGCCAACCAGGGTTCAATCTCTGGAATCCCATATCATCCAACATTGCCTGGAATAGTACCTGAGTGTAGAACCAGGAGTAAACCTGAGCACAGATGGGTATTACTCTCCTCCCCCCACACACAAATATATCAAGTATGTACCATATATTTATTTTCATATACACATATATATGTATGTATATAGTTTTTGAAACTTCTGGGCCACAATTCAGAATTCTCAGAGGGAGAAGTTAAAACTTCTTGTTTTGAAAAGGGCCTTAACTTATAGCTGCCAATGTGGAAATAACCTAATTTTATTGGTATTTAGGAATTTGTAAAACATTTCAAACTGGGGATCAGCTAAAATTTTAGGTTTACTAAAATCTTATGTACCTATTATACTTAAGAAAATTTCAATATGTGGGACAGGAAGAATAATGAAGTGGCTTACAGTATCTGCCTTCAAGCATACGGTTACAAGTTCAAACAACTGGTGTTACATGAGCTGAGTGTGATCCTGGCAGTCTGGTTCTGAGTCCTTTAAGCCTGCAATCCTGCTATCTGCCTACAAACCCCAGCACTGCAAATATTTTCTGGCTGCACCTTGGTGAGATGTGTATAACAAAAAAAGATTAACGCAAGCACAGCAATTTAAAACAAACAAAAAAGATGTGTAAGTGCTTGGCAAGAAGTCCAAGACGTGTCAAGATCTGATAAGTAATACATTTGTGACACTACTATAGGACCTGCCAAGTGTGACCCACAGCAAGCATGTGTTCATGTACTAAGAGAATGCAAACCTCACTGAGCACGTGGCACTGTGTGACCCCTGGAGAGCACTATAGCTAAAAGATGTGCAACTGAGGCTGGAGTGATAAGGATTAAGGCTTTTGCCTTGCATAAGGCTGACACAGGTTCAATCACTGGCACCATATGGTCCCTAAGTACAACCAAGTTTGATATAGTCACCCCATCCTCTCATCCACAAAAATGTGTGACCGCCACAGCCAGGTGTAGCTGTGTGCAATTCCCTACACACAGCAAAACAACAAAGAAAAAGGAGAAAGAGGAAGGAATAAAAAGAAGGGGTGGGGGGATGGCTTAAAGGTCTGGAATGCATGACCTGCATGCACTTGAAATCCCTTACTACATGGTCCCCAAGAAATGCCGGAAGCCACTCTGAGCATTATACCAGAAGTAAATCCCAAGTACTGCGATGTGGGCTCTAACAGACAGAAAGAATCCTGGGGCAGAGCAATAGGACAGCAGGTAAAGTATAAGACCATCCATGCAACCAACCAGGTTACCTCTCCCACACCCCCTATGGTCCCTCAAGCCCTGCCAAAAAAACCCCCAATAACCCCACCAAAACACAGGGAGAGATGAAGACACACTTCTATGGAAAGACACGCAAGCAGGAACATGAAAAAGTGCTTATCATTTGTTATCAAGACAATACAAATTAAAGTTGACAATGGGATATTATGTCTCACCTATGACAATGGCATATATCGAGAAGCCTAGAGACAACCAATATTGCCAGGATGTGGTAAAAACAGAACCCTCGTGAAATGAACAGACACTTTCACAATGATGACATACTAGAGAGTCAACAGGCATACAAAAAAGAGCTCATTAACACACATGATTAGGGAAATGCAAACAAAATGAGAAACTGATCATCTCAAATCGATCAGAATAGCACATACCAAAGTCTAGAAAGGGGCGTAACAACAGCACAACAGGTAGAGAGCTTGCCTTGCCAGAACTCACCCCCAGTACTGTCAGAAGAGATCCCTGACCCTGGAGCCAGGAGGGTGTGCCCCTCCCAGCCCCACACCCCCCAGTTCTGAAATAGCCAGTGTAGATGGGGTGGTGATGGTGAGAAAGAAATGCTCATTCACTGTTGGTGGGAATATCAAATAATTTGGCCTTTATGGCAAACAATCTGGAGAGTTCCTCAAAAATTAGGAATAGAACTACCATGAGATCCAGCGACACAACTTTTGGCATCCATCCACAAAACACAAAAACATAAAACTCAAAAGGCTATATGGTACCAAATCTGCCACCATATCAACATAACCGCTGGCCCTACTCTTCATATTCACAAACTAAATCTCCGAAGAGATGTAAGTCAAGCAGCTAAAATACAGATCATCCAGTGTGAAAATTCTAGGACACTCTTGGAAGGGTGGAGTGGGTTGAGTCCCTACCCTGCCAAAGCCCTGGCAGCTGCACCCAACTCAAGTAGTGCAAATCAACTTAGTAAAGTGCTGAGACAAACACATAATCCCCAATTTTCAGGGCTGGAGCAACAGTACAGCACGTAGGGCATTTGCCTTGCATGCAGCAGACCTGGGTTCAATACTTAGCATCCCTTATGGTCCACCAAGCACCACCAGGAGTAATTCCTGAGTGCAGAGCCAGAAGTAAACCCTGCGCATCGCCAGGTGTGACCACCCCCCACCCCAAAAATGGAGATGTAACAATTTTCACAAATTTTCTTTTACTCAAGTATTTTTGATAATTTCTTTAGACATTTGGTTGTGACAAGCATTTTAAAACAAATTATTATGTGCCTGCCAAGATAAAGGATGGTTGGGAAAATGGGGACAATGGAAGAAGGAAGGTCACTCAGGTGTTGGGATTGATGTTGGAACATCAAACGCCTGTAACAACGGTATTATGAACTTTGCAAGCCATGTAACTTTGTAAACCACAGTGTGTAAATAAAGTATATTCTAAAAAGAAAGGATATATGCACATCTATGTTTATCACTATATTAAGTACAAAAGCAGATATGGAATGATCCCAATTTCTCAAAATGGATGAACAGTTCAAGAAGTTGTCACACACACACAAGATACTACATAGCTCTAAGAACAAACATACAATTTGCAGCAAAATGGATAGAACTAAAGGATATCATAGTGAGTGAAGTCAAGTCAGAAAAAGACAAAGGATGACCTCTCACATTATACAGGACTAAAAGATACGGAGCAAAGTACTGACAAAGGTCCAAAGGCAACATAATGGGAAAAGCAACCCACAATTGGATGGGGGGAAGAGGGGATAGGGGACAAACTGAAAGGGAGGGATGCTGGGGTCTTTGGGGGCAGAATGTGGGTACAGTGGTGGCGGGTGTCGTGTTGGAATTACATTCATGAGAAACCATTACTAACAGCACTGTAAACAACAAAATCTCAATTTAAAAAGAAAAAGGAACCCTTATTCAATGTGGGTAGGGGTAGGAGTATTCTAATTTAGCTTGAAACAAAAACAGTATGGAAATTTCTTTTTAAAAAAGTCAGAACAGAGCTACCATCAACCAGTGATTCTACTTCTTAGTGTCTACCCCAGGCAATAAAAACATTAATTTGAAAAGATAGAAACATATTCACTGTAGTGATTAGTACAATATCCAGAATATGGAAACAACACAAATGCCCAACAACAGATAGATGGTTAAAGATGTGGTATATGCAATGGAATACTATGCCAAAAAGACAAAATCTTGACATTTGCTGCAATGTCGATGAATTATAAGGTAACCTGCTAAGTCTGATGAATAAGGATAAATAGCAGATGGACTCGGCCATTTGTAGTTTACAGAGAAACAAAATATGGGAATAGATAGTATACTGAATGATGGCAAATCTTTGGACTGGGATTACAAAACTGCTTTAAACAAGAGGTAGGAAATGTCAGATTAACACATGAAAGTTCAAGAAGATTGCAATGAACTTTTTCAGAGCTCATGGTGTAATTCAGGAATTAAGTTTCTTGAAATAGCTAAAGAGGAAGTTAAAAATTAACTATTTTGGTAATAGAGTGATAGTACAGCAGGTAAAATGCTTGCCTTCCATGCAGTTAGCCCAGATTCCATGCAGGGGATGGAACCAATATGGTAACCCCCAGTATGGCCAAGAGTAATTACTGAGTGCAGACTGAAACCAAAACAAAACATTATTTCTTGGGATTACAATTCTAAATTGTAAAGATCTGCTATTGTCAGCTCTCAACCCAAGTCAATGAATTAAGTCAAACTCGTGTCACAAACCAAAATTCAGCATCCTTGTTAGTAAACGGGAAGTGGAAGCATCCACATTCCTCTGCCCTTGTAATCATAGACAGTATGAACTTTAACTTTTTACTTTCTTGAAACAATAACACATCTCCATTAATAGAACCCAGATTTTTCTTGAGCCCTCACTTTATGCTGTTGCTGTGGCTGAATCACACAAGAAAAACAGCATCAGAGGGACATTACTTGGAAATGTGAAAAGTCCAGAGACTTCTCTGATCTTCATTTACATACAAGTGTTTAAGTGACTATGCCTGAGAATCATTATACTAAGTATAGAGTAGGTGCTTAGCAAACATAAAACAGACAAGAAAATAACAAAAATTAAGTTATATAGAAAAAGTAGTGTATTACCAAACATAAAGCAAATTCTTCAAAATCATTCTTACTATTCTGTTAGAGGATACAGGATAAACAAAATGAATACTGTATTAATTCCTGATTTTGTAATTCAGTGAGGCTGAATTAAATCTTCACACAATAGGGGCTGGAGCCGTATTACAGTGGTAGGTACTACCTTGCATGCAGCTGACTTGGGTTTAATCCTCGGTATCTCATACAGTACCAAGAACCACCAGATATGTCCCCCCAAAAAAACAAACACCCTTTACTGTCCGCACCACTCAAAAAAACATCTTCACACAATACACTAATTACCAATTTCTGAAAAAAATAATGCTTTTTCCATTCTGCCTGCATATCTGAATTACTTGTGAGCTACAAACATACAAAATCATACATATGCTAACAGCAACCTGGTCTCATAAAATGGAGTAAATACTTTTAGAATAGCTGTTGCCAGAAGGACAAGGACAATTACCTGATGTTTTCACTATCTGTAGCATATATAATAACATGTCTAGGGAATGCAAGATATCAAACATGGGAAAGTCAAGGAGTCTGGAAGAAGACAAGATCTAGAATTAACAAAGAAGCAAGGGAAAAGGGCCCTGGGCTGACCTGTGGTATAGAGATAAGGATGTCTGTATAAACTTATCACTAGACCAGCACTACTGAAATCTTGGGATCTAAACTGTAATAATTAACTTAAAAAGAGTCATATTGGAGGTATGAGAGAGTACCTAGGACCACAGGCAGAGGTATAAAATCACAAGGTGGTGGAAACATTGTATAACTGAAACCCTATGGTCAATAACTTTGTAAATCATGCGTCTAAATAAAATTATTTATTCTTATCCCAGTTCTATCTGGGATAAGAAATAAGTGTTGGAAATACTGATGAATTAATAACTTATGAATACACTTAATGATACAAACTGTACATTTAAAATGTTAAAAACTGTCCTTCAGAAAAATACCATTTTATCAGTAAACAACAATAAAACCTTTCAAAAAAGGAATTAAAACCATCCTGAAACTAGATTCTGAAAACAGATTGTGAAGAACATGTTAGTCTACTTACCTGCAACATACTGACTATTTCAACTTTGTTGAAGAAAATAAAAGATGTGAGAGTTGAAAGAAAATTCTCCTCAAAAACGGATGGCGTAGGCAGAATGATGTCCTGAATATACTGTACCCTGTAAGTCTGATGTATTTTTTGCCTTAGTTCAGAGTCTGTTATTGGAATAACTTCCTTAAACTTTGCAGTTTTGGTTAAGAATTCTCTATGTCTTTTAGGCTGTGCCAAAGCAGGGTCATACTCAAGGCATCCGACGACATCCATGATACACTCATCAGAAAACATTACCTCAAATAGAGTTGCCTTATTTAGGAATAAGATTCCTCTAATAATTTCATACAAATGGTGTAAACCTTCAGTGTTTTCTAGGTTCTCACAAGCTTGGAAAAGCTGCAGTAGTTTTTTAATATAGCCTTCATTTTCCAAGGCCAGTGCCAGCTTTTCCCTACGGATAGGCGAGGAGAGAACTGAGGTAACTAAGTCAGCAATCTCTTCAAGTTTATTGAGTTCACACGTGGGCAGGTCAATCAAATGACTGGTTTCAGGCATTTCCTCAAATCGTTCTTCTTCTGACTCATCAATGAGGTCCTGAGTAACTTCCACTGATGGATCCTTACCTTGAACCTGAAAATGGATATCCAAGTATAACTGGTTACGTTAAAGTAAAAAAAATAATTCAAATTTTTGGCAATCAAATTACTGATCACTGACTTTAAATAAACTTGCAAAGAATACTTCAAGGCTGGGGAGATGGCTCAAAGAAAAGGAGGGAGCACATGCTTTGTACGAAAAGCCCAGGTTCAATCCCTGGTATTTTATGTTCTCCTTGAGCACCATCAGAAACAACTCCCAAGCACTAAGCTGGAAGTAGCCCCGCCTACCAGCATGTGGCTCCCACACATTGATAAAGTTAAAGTTTTTAGTACAAAAACAGTCACTGTTAATTAGAATTGAAGACTGGGAGCAATATATACATATCCAAATTGGAAACTATTATTTGAGACTAAGTTACGAAATAGATTATTTCACCTCTAAAGCTGCCAATTTGTAATTTGAGATTAACTTTAATACTTACAAATTGAGGGGCTAGAGTGATAGTACAGCAGGTAGGGTGCTTGTTGTGCAAGTAGCCAACCTACGTTCAAACCCTGGCATACCAAATGGTGCCCCAAAAGTAATTTGATTTCCAAATATTTGAATGATCAGTAACCTCTGATCATCATCGGGTGTGGTCCCCAAACCAAAAACAAAACAACCAATTCCCCACCTCAAAACTGATAAACTCAATGTTTTAGCTAATATTATGCAGATATAGGATAATTACCATACCGAGCAATTTTTAATTCTGTAGAAGAGAACTTTCTTTGTACCCTCAAGTTACTTACATAAGACACTTACATGACCATCACACTGCCTGTAAAGAGCATTATTAAGTTCAAATCAAATTAAAACAAATTTCTTGTATATTCAAGAATGAGAAAATTAAGATTTCCTCAACTATTTTTTTGTTTGTTTTTGGGTCACACCCAAAGATGCTCAGGGATTACTGCTGGCTTTGCACTCAAGAACTACTCCTGGCAGGGTTTGGGGGGATGATACAGGATGCCGGGGATCAAACCTGGGTCGGCCACATGCAAGGCAAACATGTAGACCTACCCGCTATACTATACAGCCCTCCTCAACAACTTCTGAAGTTTACTTTAGTACTTATTCTTTTCTGAGTCTGAGATACTTCTAAAAATAGTCTAAAAACCCAATATATCTATGCATGCGGCTGACCCAGGTTCGATCCTCAGCATCCATATGGGTCCTCCGAGCATTTCCAGGAGTGATTCCTGAGTGCAGAGCCAAGAGGAACCCCTGAGCATCACCAGGTGTGACCCAAAAAGCAAAAGCAACCCCCCTCCCAAAAAACAAATAAACCCATAGCTAATGTAAATTTTCCATAGTGAGTTTCTCTACTTAACACATAACAAAAATATTTAGTTATCATCTTCATAAAATTTTTTTTCACTCTTTTCCACCTCAAAATATCTTGAGGTTAAAAAATTTGTATAAATTTTTCAAATACACCAAGCAACACATGAAAAAAGATCTAAGATCCTAAGAAAGAAAAAGTTGTCATCATATATAGGATCACAGAGATCACTTAGGGGATAAGGCCCCTGCTGTGCATGCATCTGACACCAGCCAATCCCCTACATCAGGAGCACCAAGATAGGAGTAACTCTTGAGTTACCACAGGATGGGGCTCAGCCTCAAAAGAAACAGATGGTTGCACAATGACACATAGGACACAAGTTTGTCCTCGAGAGGTGAAAAAACTTTCTGAATTCTCAACAGTGTACTTGAATTTAGAGAAAGTGACACATGAAAATACAAGTGAAAAGGTCATAAGAACAGTTCAGTTAAAATACTATGCAAACTCAAAGGTAAGGAAATTTTATATAGCTCTTAGGGTAAAAGAGAGAATACCAGAAAATAATTATAAAAGCAGTATTTAAAATCTTAAGTTGGGATAGAGAGATGGTACAAGATCATGCCTTAAATGTGGATGACCCCAGTTAAGATTCCTAGCCCTGCATCTGGCCATCCATGCACTGCCAGCAGTGATCCCAGAGCACAGAGCCAGGAATAAGCCCTGAGCAGAGCTGGTATGGCTCCTTCCAAAAACAAGCGGAACTTTAAAGATGGCCAAATACGAACTGGGGTAATAGTACAGCGGATAAGGTATTTGCCATGATCCCTGGCATCACATATGGTTCCCCAAGCACCACCAAGAGTAACCCCTGAACATCGCCCTCCCCTTAGCCCCCTGCCCCCCCCCAAAAAAAAATACCAAAGATGGCCAAATAGGGGAAGGCAGGCAGGCACAGAGGCAAATACAAGGAACTGAGAAACATAGTTATCACAGCAACACTAGAAATGTACACTGATTAGATCATGTAAAAATCAAGGTAGCACTTGAGATATTGTGCAGGGAAGTAAATGTGCAGACTATCCTTTATAAAGTTCACGTGACATCAACGGTATGGGATATACTTAAAAATAGATAAAAATTCATTCATAATCCAGAAAAAAAAGTGAATTTGGACAGTGACTGAAAATACATGTAAGAAGTCACAGCTTCAAAGGATAGGTATCATTTATATCTATCCCTATCCTGGACTGGCTTCCAAATACTAGGCATATGCCACTGATCCTATTTCCCTACAGGACAGATGTAGATAATAAGAATCTTGGGCCAAAAGGGTGGCTTTTGCAGTAAAGGATTTATCTTACACAAAGAAAGGTTTGGGCCTTGCCTTAGCTCTAGAGGTTACCTCTAAGAAAGTATACCATTCTGCCAGTATATGTGTATTTGTTTATGTGAGAACCTTGGGTTATGCCAAATTGGGCCAAGTACTATATCTTCAACATGAAGAGGTCCTGGAAATTAAACTCAGTCACTGTAGTAGTGGGTCTGATTATATGACTAATGTACTTAATGAAAAAGGCAGACACAAGATCCAGATAAGCTTTCCTGATGTTGTCACAATACACTGCTGCAGATGCTAGACTCTATTCTATATGCCTTTTCTCCCACTGATGATTTTAACCTGTATCTGATACTACAAGGCTCATGAGTGTAATAGTTCTGAGTGTTCTGAGAGTTCTTCTAGTGAATTAATGGGTAAACTTAGTAACTTACTAAATGCTTAAGTGAAAATACAAATTTTAGCAAGAATTTCTATAACAATTGTACAAAATTTTCAAGAATATATATTAAACAGGGGCTAGAGCAATAGCACAGCGGGTAGGGCGTTTGCCTTGCACGCGGCCGACCCGGGTTCTAATCCCAGCATCCCATATGGTCCCCTGAGCACCGCCAGGGGTAATTCCTAAGTGAAGAGCCAGGAGTAACCCCTGTGCATCGCCGGTGTGACCCAAAAACAAACAAACAAAAGAAAAAGCAATGCTTAATTTAAATTTCTGGTTATCAACTGTGTTAGCCAAGATCTGCTTAAGGAAGCCCTAACTACATGTATGTAAAGTTTCCTAAATTGACTCCTAAGAGAAGAGAGGCACTGTTTTAACATGAAGAAATCTGAATGAAGTATAGACTTTAGGTAATAATGTATCAATAATGTATGAACATTAAGAAAAAAGAGGGGAGAAGACTGGAGAGAGTTCAAGAGTTAAGGTGCTTATTTTGCATGTAGCTGACCCAGGTTTTATCGTTGGCACCAAATATGGTACCACTTGGTGTAGATCTGGTGGCTCCTAACACTGCCACAAGGCTCAGGTAATTCTCAGCACTTTAAGGTGCAAGGAGCAGCATCAGATCTTGGGCACTCAACCTTGGCCAAGAGAATTTCCAGGAGGCACACCCTCTGCCAACCCTATGCCCCCCGCCAAAGGTCTCAAAGAATTTGCTAAAGACTGTACAAAATTTCTAGGTTAACGGTCGCAAACCAAAGTATTATCTCTTCACATTCTAAAACACTTATCTTATAGGCAAAAAGAAAAAAAAGACATATAAACAGTAATAATTATTCAATCTGGGGCCGGAGCAATAGTACAGTGGGTAGGGCATTTTCCTTGCACACGGCCGACCCGGGCTCGAGCCCCAGCATCCCATATGGCTCCTCAAGCATCGCCAGTAGTGATCCCTGAGTGCAGAGCCAAAAGTCAGCCCTGAGCATCGCCAGATGTGATGCCAAAAAAGAAAGAAAGAAAACATTATTCAATCTTACCTGACAAATTTTTTCCCAGATCTCATCACAGCCAGCCTTTTCCTGAAAACTTAGAGCCAGATCATAGTTTTCAGCTTCTGACCAAACAATCAATGTATCCTGTTTAAAAGTAAAGATTTCTCCATTATTACATCAGAAATCACATCGGTATGAAGAGTCCTTTAGAAATTAAAAATAGAAATAACATGTAATATCACCTCCTAAGAATTAGAAAACACTAACCTGAAAAATATTTGCACCTCTATGTTCATAGTATCATTACTCATAATAGCCAAAATATATAGTCAATCTAATAGTCCATCAACAAGTGAGTGGAAAAAGATAGTGTGGTATACTTAAAGGAATATTACTTGACTGTTAAAGATGAAATGGAGTCTTCTCCCACAAAATGAATATGAGACTACCAGATGGTTTTATACCAATGTGAAATACAAACAAACTGGAAATACATAATAAAAATAACATAAAAAATAACTATATTGTGAAACATATGGTGGCTACCAGAAGGGTTAGGAAGGCGAAAGAAACTAATACAGTCATTTTGATTCTATGATGGCACTTGGGGCACCATATGCAGTGCTGGATTTAAACTACTGTTGTGGCCACAGTTCCATGCCAAAGCAAATGCCTTTCCCTCTGTATTATCTCTTTGGCTCAGTGCTAGAAATTCTGTGGTGGGTGTATACATATATAAAACTGCAACAATACAGCAGGCAGGTCATTTTCCTTGTACACTGTCAACCTGGATTCAATCCCTAGGATCCCATACGGTCCCCAAAAACGCCAGGTGCGATTCCTGAGTCTAAAGTCAGGAGTAACTCCTGAATATCTCCAGTTGGGGGTGTAAAAAAAAAAAACAAAAAACACAACAGCTGGAGCGATAGCACAGTGGGTAGGGTGTCTGCCTTGTACATGGCTGACCCAGGTTCGATCCCCAGCATCCCATATGGTTCCCCGAGCACCATCAGGAATAATTCATGAGCCAGGAGTAACCCCTGTGCATCGCCGGGTGTGACCCAAAAAGGAAAAAAAAAAAAAAAAACAACCCCAAACAATCCCCACTCCTCTTCCTTCCCCAATTGCTTTTTTTTTGAGGGGGGGGTGCCACATCTGGTGATGATCAGGGGTTACTTCTGGCTCTACACTCAGAAATTACTCCTGACTCAGGATTTGAACCACATATTTGAAGCACATACTTGCTTCACTATGGCTTCAATATAGCTCTAAATTTTAAAATATCAGTTTGACCAACATCTTGTCTGATCATCACTTGAACTTAAACTACTCTTTTAAACCCTATTAAGGAATGTATCCATCTTATTAGATTTACAGATTTGTTATATTGGAAACTACCTGTAAATAATTACCTGCATGTATGGGGTACAATTATTCAACAGAGATAGGAAATGGGCTGGAGTGATAGCACAGCGGGTAGGGCGCTTGTGCACGTGGCCGACCCGGGTTCGATTCCCAGCATCCCATATGGTTCCCTGAGTACCGCCAGGGGTAATTCCTAAGTGCAGAGCCAGGAGTGACCCCTGTGCATCGCTGGGTGTGACCCAAAAAGCAAAGAAAAAAAAAACCCAGATAGGAAATACTTTGCATTTATGTTATTCTTTTCTCAAAACAATGCATATTTTAGAATTGCGACCAATTGTTTAAGTAAGAGCAAAATTAGTGTCTACTTCTGATAAACATATAAACAGGTCTTTTTTTCAAATCCAAATGTTTCATATAATGCATTTGATTCTGTGTTTTTTTTTCTTTCAGTGTGAGGATTAAACCCTGGATCTCACATATACATATACTCCACCATGGAGTCTTATCTCCATCCATTGCATTCCATTTAGAAGGCACTAAAAATATCAAGTGAAATCCCAAATCCTCTATGTACGGGTCTCCAAGGTCCTTTCTACTTGATTTTAACCCACATTCTGATGTCATAAGCAATGACATCCGAGAGGAATTAAGTTCTCATACTTCCTTTGCTCTCTTTCCTGTTCTCTTTTTTCCTAAACTAGCTTAAAAAAAATCCCAGAAACTAAGCGAAATTTATAATAAGAACCTCCTTTCCAAATAAATAATATCCAACATGTAATATATTTAACAACAGATTCTCATAACTCATCCCCATAGTAACTTTCTGGTCCAAACTGTGAGATCTCAGGTCAGATAGAATATAGTATAGAAGGCACTGCCTTTCTATGTTGCTGATCCATCATGGCATAAGGACTGCTGAGCATGGCCAGGTGTGACCCCTAAGCAGAGGCAGGAGTAAGCCTTGAGCATTTCCTAGGTGTGGCCCAACTTCCCGTTAAAAACAAAACCGCCCCCCCCCCAAAAAAAAACACCCAAACTCCAAATTATGAGACCTTCCAGGTATGAGGTCTTCATTCCCCAGTGTTGCCTACACAGACTAAGCACAATCCCAGTAACCCTGCAATCTGATCCAGGGAGATAATGCAATTTCTGGTCACATTCAAGGGTGTGACCACACATGAGCACTGCAACTGGATGAGCAAGTTCCAGGCCAGGAATGTGGATGCACGCACAATACAAACGTGTGTATACACAAAATTAAAAGTATGTAACTCCTGGCAAGCACCAGAATGTGTGAAAGCACTGCAACTAAATAGAGTTGAGTATGAAAGCACCACAACCATGCATATACATATGTAACTCATGACACCTGTAACATCAACAGAGAGAAGAGGAAATAAAACTATAAATAACCGCCCCACCCCCAACTTGGCACATTACATCTTTTTGGGGAAAGGTCTTCTGTTTTAAGTCATAAGACACCTGTGACATTTTAAAGGATCTAATAAGCCAATGATACACTTTGGTTTTCCTCCACAGTATTCATTTATTAGATTAACAAGAATAAAATCAAGTCATGAACTAGTTGAGATGCTACTGCTTGCCAGACCCTATCTTCATCCTTTATTACTGAGCCAAAAGTCAGATTTTTTTCCCCCCAAAATTTTTTTCTTCAAAAGGAAAACAGATATGACTTACAGAATTCAATTTAGATTTGAAACATTTTAAAGAGCTGCAGATATAGTACAGTAATTAGGGCACTTATCCTGCACATGTGACTGACCAGGGTTGAATCCCTGAAATCCCATATGGTCCCGAGCCCTGCCAGGCATGATCCCCGAGTGCAGAGCTAGGAGTAAGCCCAAGGACGACTTAGAGCGGCGCCCAAACCAAATATACAATAAACTTAAAAGCCCGATAAAGAGACTAACCAAATAATGCTGCATCAAACTTTTTAGTAGATCCTAACATATGATTCAAACTATGAATATTCAAAAAATTAGTATGGTGTAATACCATCTAAAATGCACTGAAGACAAGACAAAATGACACTGTTTAAAAACAACAGAAATACTGTTTCTCCTGAAAATGTGTTGTATTTGGACACAATGGGAATAATTCTGGGCTAGAAAATAGGATGTGAACATTGTTTCATGGTTCACTTTTTCTGACTTTTGACAAAACAGTGAAACTTCTAACGTTCCTTACTTACTTGAAAAAGAGAAAAATTGAGGGTATGGTGCAGCCAGCAGGTCAATCTGTACCCAAGGGCAAGTGCATCAGCAGCCTGATGGTGCCTTCAGACTTCCTGACACCCCAAAATTGCCGCTGTGCCTTTGTCCAACAACTGGGACCACGTTTACCAAGAAACTAAACAGCCAAAATTTAGGTATGTGAGAGACACGCCCACAAACCACCTCCAGCACAGCTATACAAGCTCATTTATCAGCCTTAACTCAGAAACCCATAAATAAATCTCAAAAGAGATCAAAAGCCACAGTTAATCTCGGACCCACGCATGGCTGAACAGACAGGGGTAAATCAGAGGGTGGCAGGTTGGTCTGGTGCCCATCCAAGCAGAGACCGTGGCAGCCGTTTGCTTCCACAATCCAAAATTGCCACCATAGCCCTGGCCTGCCTCCTCTATCTCAGGACAGACCTCACCAAGATATAATTTGTTGAAAATTCGGGTATACGGGTGTTGTGACTGAAATCTCCAAGCTTTCTTGGGTTGGGATAAACTACCTCCACCCAACTTCCCAATAATCCTGGAAGCACTGGCAGTCACCTCCATGAACCAACTCCAGCACCACCATGTAACCTCTACTATTGGCCTTGCTTCAGAGACCTATAAATAAATCAAAGAGATCAAAAGCCATAGTTAATCTTGGACCCTCGCGTGGCTGAACAGACCAGGGTAAACTGGAGGGGGGCAGACAGAGCCCCTGGCAGCTGTTTGCTTCTACAATTCAAAATCATCACCATACTCCCAGCCTGACTCCACCATCTTAAATCGGACCTCACCAAGATGTAATCTGCTGAAAATTTGGGTATATGGGTTTTGTGACTGAAATCTCCAGTTCTTCTCAGAGTTGGGATGGGTTCCCTCCCCCCACTTCCCAATACTCCTGGAAACAATGGCAGTCACCCCCCCACGAACTAACCCCTGCACCACCATGTAAACTCTACTACCAGTCTTGCTTCAGAGACTTATAAGTAAATGTCAAGAGATCAAAAGCTGCAGTAATCTAGGACCCCCACAAGGCTGAACAGACCTCGGTATGTCAGAGGGGGGAGAGGGAATGGTCAGCCTGGTGCCCAAGCAGAGCCCCCTGCAGCTGCATGTTCCCACAATCCAAAATTGCCGCACACCCTTGACCTGACTCCACAGTCTCAGGATGGGATCTCACAGAGACATAATCTGCTGAAGAATTCTGGTATGCGGGTTTTGTGACCGAAATCAAGCTTTCTTGAGGTTGGGGACAGATTACCTCCCTCCACCGTCCTGTACTTCCGGAAGCCTCAGCAGTCAAATCCGCAGCCCAAAGATGCCACCCAATTAAAAAGCTACTCTAGCCTTACCATCATGATAAACATACTGAATGCCCTGAACAAACTCCACGACCTCTTAGCACCTGTATTGCAATCCATAATGCACCAAAGGAAAAGGAAAAGGAGAGAGAGAGAGAGAGGAGAGGGAGAGGGAGAGGGAGAGGGAGAGGGAGAGGGAGAGGGAGAGGGAGAGGGAGAGGGAGAGGGAGAGGGAGAGGGAGAGGGAGAGGGAGAGGGAGAGGGAGAGGGAGAGGGAGAGGGAGAGGGAGAGGGAGAGGGAGAGGGAGAGGGAGAGGGAGAGGGAGAGGGAGAGGGAGAGGGAGAGGGAGAGGGAGAGGGAGAGGGAGAAAGTGCCTCCCATAGAGGCATAGAGGGAGGCGGGGGGTGGGTGGGTGGGATGTTGGTAGGGAAACAGGAGATATTGGTGATGGGAAATGTACACTGGTGGAGGGATGGGTGCTAGATCATTGTATGACTGACACAGCTTTGTAATGGGCTATCTCATGAATATACAATTAAAACATTTTAAAGAAAAAGTAATGTGGAGTTCATGCCCACTTCAGTCAGCTTAATCACATGGCTGAATAAATAGCAGTACTCCTACATTTAAAAAAAGGAAAATATTGCCTTTATCAGGTCATTAACTTTTTATTACGGGATTTCAAAGAGAAGTATGGGGTGATCACCTTGCACTGGGCAGAGCTGGGTCTGAATCTGGCCACCTAATATGGTTCATTGAGCACAACAGCAGTAATTCCTGCATGCAGAGATAGAAATAAGCCCTGAGCACTACCAGGTGTGACCCCAAAACCGAAAAAAATATTATAAAAGTTGTTTTTGAGCTTATTACATACAAGTACAGAGTTAAGTACCTTTCAAACATTAATTCTTAACTATCATACTAGGTTAAGTCTGTCCATTTAAATGAAGTTCACAGGAAATTTGCTCAAATCACACAGCTACAGAAATAATGGGAGTGGGAGGACTAGAAGTGGGGGTGGGGGACTAAGACAACAGCAGAGGAATGTGGACACTTGCAGGATTATGGATGAAACCCTAGCATAAACAGCACTTTAAATCAAGGTCCCTAAAATAAAAAACTTAATGGAAAAACTATTTCCATTAAGAAAAAAATAGTGTCCAGTCCTAAACATGTTACATACAGCACTGCATACTGCACAAAAAAATGTCAAATTTTAGGATACAAAGTTTGGTGGACTGGAAAGATAGTAGGGTGGGTAAGGTGCTTGTTTTGCACAGGGCCAACCTGGGTTCAATTCCTGGCATCAGGTCTCCCAAGTACTGCCAGGAGATTCCCGAGAGCACGGCAAGGGATAACCTTTGAGCATCATTGGTATAGTTCAACCCCACTAATGAACCCCTCCAAAATCAAAGTTTGTTATCTTGCTTCCCAAGTTTCTCCCTTTATGAATTATACCTCTCAATTTTATCTACCCCTTAAAGATTCTTACAACTAAAGGTATCGGGGCTGGAGAGATAGCACAGCGGGGAGGGCGTTTGCCTTGCACGCGGCCGACCCGGGTTCAAATCCCAGCATCCCATATGGTCCCCTGAGCACGGCCAGGGGTAATTCCTGAGTGCAGAGCCAGGAGTAACCACTGTGCATCGCCAGGTGTGACCCAAAAAGCAAAAAAAAAAACAAAACAACTAAAGGTATCACATAATGGTTCAACTTTGAATTTCCAACACTAGTTTTTTTCTAGTTTTGGGGTCATACCTAGAGATGCTTTGGAGTCACACCTGGCTCTGCACTTAGGAAATTACTGCTGTAGGTGCTTGGGGGATTATATGGGATGTTGGCAACCAAACTTGGGTCAGGCACATGCAAGCAAAGCACCTTATCCACTGCACTCTCTCTCCAACCCCTACTACACTAAATTCCTATTCTACTTCTAGTTCCAGGTATTTTAAGACCTTTCATTTGTTTCACCAATAGTCAAAAGATCAAAGACTAAAGAAAAAAAAGGAAGGGGGGATGGCAGGCAATGCACAGAACAGCATTATTTATGCTAGTAATAATTATTTTGTGTGTACATTTGCAGAAAAGCCCCTAGGGAAAATAAACTAATAGTAGTAGTGGCCTGTAGCAAGGATAACAGTATGGAAAGGGCTAAAGTAAGGGAGAGACTTCACCAAAAACCTAATTTTCTTTTTTTTTTTAAAACAATTTGAATGCTATATTGTGTTTTTTCAAAGGAGACTGAAGCCAAAAAAAATTGGTAAAAACCTACTTTCAGGGCTGGAGCGATAGCACAGGAGGCAGTGCGTTTGGCTTGCATGTGGTGGACTTGGGTTTGATTCCCAGCATCCCAAATGGCCCTGAGCACAGCCAGGAGTAATTTCTGAGTGCATAAGCCATGAGTAACCCCTGTGCATCCCCGGGTATGACCAAAAAACAAAAACAAAAACACCCACTTCTTGGGCTGAAACAATAGTACAGCAGGTAGGGCATTTGCCTTGCACGTAGCCGACATGGGTTCAATCCCCAGCACCTCATGTGGTCCCTCAAGCACCACTAGGACTAATTCCTGAATGCAGAGTCAGGAGTACCCTTGAGCATCGATGGGTGTGATTCAAGAAAAAAAAAAAACTACTTTCTTATCAATTTCTTTAGACCCATTTCTTGGTTTTATACTCAAAAGACACTACCTACAACCTGAATTGTCCTTTTTTATCTTCAATCATCCATGAAATCTTCTAGTCCTTTCTTAAAAATGAACTAGCTCTGTTCCTTCTAATTATATGTACAGTCTCAGAACATACTCTCATTTTCATCTATCTGAATTTACTGAAAAGTATTTTGTTTCCATAATGCCTTTCTGATTCCTCCCCTCCCCTCCAAATTCACTATTCATGACATTGCTACACTCTCTTCATGGACACAGTATCACTTACATTGTTAAGCCCTTACTAATGAACCTATAACAATCCTCTTCACTTACCAAAGCAAGCTCTAAAATACAAAATTTCTATTTGCAGCCAGTGTAGTAATTCTATGTTATCATTCATAGTCCCTTCATCACTAAGGAAGGTGAAGTTTTTATTGATGACTGTAGTTCATGTTACTCTCTCCCTTCTCTAATTTTTTACTGCTCAAGTCACCTCTTCCAATATTTTGTATTGCTACTTATCTGCTTAATAATCCTGGTCAAGAAACTTAACCTTTATTAGTGCCTTATTTGTGAAGTGTTCTCATGACCTAACAGGAATTAGGATAGATTTGCTGGGTACTTTATTATTATTTGGTAACCATTTCACCCATTATCATTTCTCACTAAAAACTGAAGATGATGAAGCCGGAGCAGTAGTAGAGCAGGTAAGGCATTTAGTTTTGCACATGGTAGATCAGGGGCTGGGTTTGATCCCCAGCATTCCATGTGATCCCTTGAGTACCACCAGGAGTATTCCTGAATGCATAGCTAGGAGTAACCCCTGAGCATTGCCAAGCATTACCCAAAAAGCCCACCCCCCCCAAAAAAAAAAAGCCCAAACCTGATGGGGACTTATTTTTGCTTCCCTACTAAACCCAATTAATATACAATTTTTCTAAATATAAAAGGAAACATATCATTACAATACTGCTTTACATTTAGTGAAGAGCAGTGGATCCCATTCTAAATAACATTTTGATATACTTATCAGGAGGCACTTCTTGTTCCACTATAGAATCACTCACTTTTCAATGTATTCCTTTAAACACTTACCAAATTCATTGTATCTTTTAGAGAAAAATATCTTCCATTAAGCTACTTTCCATTAAATTACTCAATACTGTCCACAGTAAGCAATAAAATGAAGTAAATAAATGCTAGTTTGGTGGTATTGAGTTCTCTCAGATTCCATTCTGACCTATTCTGGCCCCAAATTCAGTACTTAACTATGGGGGAAAATTTTTTTTTGCCAGGCCAGAAATAGTACATCATGTAAAGCTTTAGCTTTGCAGTCATCCCAGGTTTGATCCAGGACAACATACAGTCCACTGATCAACACCAGAAATAAACCCTGAATATTGTCGTGTGTGGCCCTAAAGATGAAAGTTAAAATACATTACTTAGGGGCTGGAGTGATAGCACAGCGGGTAGGGCGTTTGTCTTGCACGCGGCCGACCCGGGTTCAAATCCCAGCGTCCCATATGGTCCCCTGAGCATGACCAGGGGTAATTCCTGAGTGCAGAGCCAGGAGTAACCCCTGTGCATTGCCAGGTGTGACCCAAAAAGGAAAAAAAAAAAAATACATTACTTAGCTCATTTTAATTAACCCTCTCTTAATTCAGTTATTTTAACAGGAATTACAAATGTCTTATTTCCTCATTTTTTTAAAAATAAGCCCATTATTGATCAGCATCATACACATTAATTTTCCAAGTAATTTCTTATGCTACTTTAGTGAATAACAAACAATAACAATAACATACTTCTAGTGAATATAAAAAAAATCTATATATCCTGATTTTTCACTTGGTAAAAGTGAAAACTAAGTAGGATTTTGATCAATAAAAAGCATCTATTATAAGGAAAACAAGTTTAGCACAACACCAAAATGGCCTCTGATTTCTACAGAAAAGGGCACTTAAGGGGAGGCCACACTGCAAAACAGTTGCAAGTCTGACTCCAGTAATGGGTACCTGAAACATCTGGGAAGTGGGATGGTGAGATAGCACAATGGGTACAGTGTTTGTCTTACAACCAGTCTGGTTCAACCCCTGGTACCCTATTTAGTCCTCCAGGCCCCACTAGGAATAATCTCTAAGCTCAAAGCCAGGAGTAAATCTTAAGGAGTGACCTGAAAAGTATTTTTTTTTTTGGGGGGGGAAGCCCATGCTAGATGGGCTAGTGGCCACTCCAGGATTAGAGCTCTGGGTCGCTCCTACAGGTGCAGACAGAATCGTAAGTCTACTGCATGCAAAGTACCTACTAAAGTCCTTTGAGCTATTTCTCTTGAACTAATTTTATTCTAAAGTGTACTTTTCTGGGAATAAAGAGATAGCTCCAAGGGCTGAGTGCACACCTTGCACGCAGGAGGTCTGGATTCAAAGCACTTCCAGGACTAACCCTGAAGCACTGAGGTGGTGGCACCCTGATAGCACTGGATGTGGATTCAAAACCAAACAAAAACAAACTAATTTTCTTATATACAAGTTTCCCCTGTTATTCTAACTAAATTCTCTTATATGTGATCATTTTATAGTAAAAGTGCCTTCTTCAGGGTCAGGGATTTGACTCAATGCTAGAGTGCATGCCTCGTATGTATGAAGCCTTGGGTTTAATCCTAAGGCAAAGGTTGGAAAGGGAATACTGGGGGAAAAAAAAAACAAAAACACCCAATAGTGTGTTATTCAAATGTAACCATTTACAAAAATATAAGAATTAAAAAAAATGCTTTCTCCTTCAATATATAAAACTAATGGTAACATTACACATGAAATTATGTCTCAAAGTTCTTAAGAGTATTCATAGAATTGTCGCCTCCTTTTTCAATGTTAGGAGACTATCTGTGCATAAAACTACATCATAATATAATTTTCCCAATAGTAACAACACCTTAAGGGTCTGGTACATAACCTGAGAAAAATCTCTGTAATGAGTTGGTAAAGAGTCATGAATGACAGAGGGCAGAAATATAGTACAGCAGATAAGGTGCTTTCTTTGCACATAAATGAACCAGGTTCAATCCCAGGCACTTGTATAGTTTCCCTAGCATTGCAGGAGTGATCTGTGAGGGCGGAACTAGGAGTAAGCCCTGAGCACTGCTGGGTGTGTCCCCAAAACTAAAAACAAAACAAAGAGGATGACAAAGTATTTCTTTCCCCATGAACAAAAAAGTAACAATGAAGTGGCTCTCTGGTAAAATGCAATGCAAAAACTACCTGCCTGATTAACTTAGAAATAAAAACTAAAGGCCTACCTTAAAATATCTAAGCTATGTAAGTCACATTTAATTTGCCATCAAAAGACACAGCATTTTTTTTAAAGAGGAAAAAACTATTAACTGAACACTGAAAATTTTTTAAAATTTCAAAACTACGAATGCATTGCTAACTCAAAACAATTATTTAACAATGAGACTTTTATGAATAATGAGCTGTGCAATAAACACTTTATTCCTCCGACTGTGAATCTTGTTTTGGGAATCCAAATGTCATTGATCTTAATGTGAACATAATTCTAATTTATCTTTTCCTTCAAAAATCTCTACCATACTCAGTTAAATAAACTAAATAAAAACAACTGGGAAAAAATGCAGATTTCTAACAATAGATGCATCATATAACAGAATACAGCGTTTTAAAAAAAGAAACCAACTAGATCTACATTGTTAACATGAATTTCAAAATAACTGAATGAAAAATGAAAGTTGCAGAATACATGTAAGTATATGAGATCAATTATGTAAAGTTTAAAAACACACAAAAGACTACATATTATTATGAATACATACATAGGCAGAGAAAAGTATAAAAGCATGTACAGAAATAATACACATCAACTTCAGAATAGTGGTTACCGATAGGAGGATGAAGAATAGATAGAATGAGATGTTTACAAGGGGGCTTTAGCTCTTATCCACAATGTTCAACATTACAAAAAAGATTCAAAACAAATAGAGCATAATGTTAACACTGTCAAATTTGGTGATATTACAGACACTCTTATTTTCTGTACTTTTCAATTTTGAAATACTTTGTAATTAAAACCACAACATTCACAGAATAAATAAAAGGTTGAATCACACTGCTGCCAATACCAGATAAAATACTAGGCACACTAGAACACAGGTTTTTTTTTTCCCCAAAGACAAAAAATGTTAACAGAAAACATTAGAAAATTAGCAACTTACAATTTTGTATTATTATATAAAAAATACAATTAAACAAGATTTAAACACTTCAAAAAGTATCATTGCTTGAATCAGAATATCTAATTTCACACCACAAAAAGGCTTTGCTTCTTTTAAAGAGTACCCTTTTGCATTTTCTTTTATCCCATTTCCTTTATCTGAGAATAAAAGGCTTAGTGTACAGAGTAGAGACCTGGCTAACTGTTGTAAATAAAGAGTAATGAATACATTGTATTCTAATAATAACTATCAGCGGCTCAATTCAGAGATAATAAATCACTGCCAGTACAAAGACTTTCACTTTTTAGTCTGAAACTTTTAACCTGCAAGGGAAAATGCATATGGTTTGTATCTTCATTTATCAAAACATGTTTTTTCTTGTCAGGAAAGTTTCCCATCTTTGTCAGATTAATACTTCCTCGATCACAGATGAAGTCTTTCAAATTAAAGATAAACAACTACTTGCCTGTTGTTTCTGATACGCAGTGTTTGGATTTATCTTTGATTCCAGGAGTAGTGATCCTGAAAAAAAAAAAAAAAAAGAAAAATTCAATTTATAAAATTCTGAGTAAAAGAATGCACATTAAAAATTTCACAACTTCATAATGTCCTTTTCACCCAGGCATCTGAAATAATTACATACATTCAATTCACATTATTTTCTTTCCAGAGCTGGACTTCGTCTTTAAATATGAACATATCGTCCTAATTCATACACCCTTAAAGGAAAAAAAAAATATCCATCTAAGACCAAACCAAGGACATAAGGAGACTAGACGACTATCAACTTTTTATTGAAATGAAATGTTAAGGTCTAAATGAAGCCAAACTCTTTTTAAAACAAGTTATTTTATTGCATTTCCAGTTAAACAAATTACAAAAGACCACGACAGGGAATCAAAGACACACATTTAAGAATCAGTGGAGGGACATCTCACTTAGAAATAAATGCCAACTGACTATTTAAAATAAACGGCAAAGTGCAATGTCAAGAATAAATTTAAGGTCGTTGTTTTTCTTTTGCCTGCACATATCAGGTGCTCCAATCAAGGCGTTTAGATTACAGCAAGAAAGGTGTTTTAATTACAGCTCTACATTTTATCATTCAAAAATACTTCACACATGACTCGTACAATAAGCCAACGAACACAAGCTTACGATCTGCTTTGGTGTCCTAACTTGTTTGGGTTGTAAAGTCTCCACGTTTCCACCGCACTCTCCACAAAGGCAGCCTAAAGGGCTCCCAAAACTACATGTCTGCGCGCTTGGTCTCGCAAGCACCCGGGGAACAGCCTGCGATCCCAGGACAAGGTGCCTTTCCTTTGGGGGTTCCTTAGCACCTGTCGACTGTGGCAACCGGGGCTCGCTGGTCAAGTCGGTTTTTTTGTTTGTTTACGTGAAAGAAAAAGAGACAGTTTCTCGCCTTTAGAAAACGCCCCTTTCCGTGCTCTTTGCCTGCAACTTTTTGAAAGTTGCGATGGAGAAGAAAAGGCTGGAGGGTGGGTCGCAGAGACCTGGCCCACTGAACCCCGAACCCTGGGTACGACCCGACGGGGAGGAAAGTCAAAAATGCGAGAAGGGCCAGCTTCCTAGCCGGGGCGGCTCACCCTCCCGTCTCCCCGTCTACCTCCCTCCTGCGTTTCCCACACCCCTCCCCTCTTCAAAGAGATGGGGGCGAAGGGCCGGGAGGCGGGGGCGCTGAATCACGGTCTGACTAAGGGGAAGTCCGGACAAAGTCGTTTGTTTTTACCGTACAGAAGCGGCGGCACGAAACCACTGCGCGGTCCCGAGCGGCGGAGGCGGAGGACCCGGCTCGGGCCCAGACTCCGGGGCTCTGCCCACAGCGGAGGCGCCGGCCCTTACTCTACCGTCTCCATAACCTTACCGTCGGACTCTGCCCGAACCAGCAGCGACATCCCCTTGAGCTCTTCCACATAGGTGGAAGAGACGTGCCCGGTGCCTCGGTCGTCCCATTGCCGGTCTTCATTCAGGGTATAGACTTTCACTCGCCGCCGCGTATCCGACATGGTGGCTGCCGTCCCACCACTCCAGCCGCCGCTCCTCGGTCACCTCGTCCGCACCCCTCACTCTTGAGAGACAGTCGCGGCAGCGGCGGCGGCGGCGGCGGCAGCGGTGGCGGTGGTGGTGGTGGCGGTGGCGGCGGCGGCGGTGGTGGTAGCGGCGGCGGCGGCGGCGGAGGCGGCGGCTCCGGAGAGGCCCGAGTTCACCATGGCTCCCAAGGTTCAGCGGCGGGAAGGGGCGACACGAACCACTGAGACCTCTCCGCCCGGAGTCCTGGCTGCTTTCTTATTTCGCCCCCGCACACACCCTCCCTTCCCTCCCTTGGCCCCCCCAGAGCTCGCTCGCTCTCCGGCCTTCGCCGCCACGGTAACTACTACAGATCCGCCATCTTGTAACCCGATTCTCTCTGCCTTTCTCTTCCTCCTCCAGCAGGCTCACACGGGCTGTCCTAGCAGGGGCTACGGCGGCCGACGAGTCTTTTAAGCCCTGCGCCTCCGCTTCAGCTCGCACTTCCCGGGTCGGCGGTCCTCTGCGATCTCGCGAGGCGGGGTACGAGACTGAAGTGGGCGGGCCTACGTATTACTTCCTCTTCTCGGCCCCGCCTGCTGGCGCGGAATCTCGCGTGGTTCCGGCCGGTTTCCTTAATTCCCTGTCGCCCCCTGATGCGGCGTGTTGGTCTCTGAGGCAGCGGCGGCGAGCGTAGACTACGGAACTCTTGGTTTTTGTTTTTGACTTGCTTCCCGCACTTGTGGATACACCTCTGAGAAAAAGGCAAACCAAACCGTGAAGGGACTTATCTTTGGACGATTTTAACCCAGAAGGAACTGTACTCTCGATCCTGTCCGTTATGGGAGAAAGAAAAATAGTTTAAACTTTCTTTTAATTTTTTTGTGAAGACTTGGGGCTTTGAGCCCTTCAAAGGTGACCCGAAACCCACTAAACCCTGTTACCGAGGCTGTAACAGTTAAGCATCACCTCAAGAAGTGTTTCTTTGATTGGGGTTTTTACCCTTTGGAGAGGCTTTGAATATTTTCCCTTGAATACGTACGTTCTCTCTCCCCTTTTCTCTAATTAAATCTGTTTCAATAAAACTATTTTGCTTCACGGGGGAGGAGGGAGTGTTTCATAGGTCTTCAGACTATTTTAAGGTCCAACGAAAGTGTGTTGACGATTTCCTATTTCCCGCCAAAGCATTTCACCGCTAGGCTTCTGGTAGCTGGTCATTGAAATACATACTTTCCGCTTCGTGGAAGTTCAGTGCTTTCCCGATGTTTATAATCTCGGAAAACAATTATTCAGATATATTTAGCAAAGTGACTGGGAACTACATTCCTAGTACATCCAGAGCGTTGTTTGATATTTTTTAGTTTTTTTCCTTTTCCATTTCCCGTTTTCTCTGCAGAAGTATTATGCCCAGAATAAGCGAAAGAGAAATTCTTTTTGCATTTACGTTGTCACCAAACATTGCGTGGTTGATAAGGGTCATTCAGTGGGCAGCGTTTATTTCAACCCCTGTTGGTTATTGGTAGAATTGTTTCATTGGTTCAGAGGGTTTTGTCGCCTGCTGGTGAAAGGCATATCATGGCTCTTTAGTGCATCCTAGGAGCAGGAGACTGACAGCAGAACATGCCTACGTAGTGACTAGCTTTTAAATGTGAATCCACTTAAAATGGGAAGATCATGCACAGACAGGGCACCTGATGAAAAGTTCTAGTTTCAAAATCTGGATATATGAACCCTTTATTAAGATAACAATTGAACTCATTAATTGCTGTGGGCAAAATATTTTGAGTCCACAGGGAAAATTCAATATTAGGTTTAAAAGAACTTTAAACATGCAACTTTTTAAAAAATAGTTTAACTCAAATGATTTAATTTACTGCCTCCTCCATAGGAAGGATGCACTCTCCACTAAGCAAGCTATGTTCCTAACCCAATACAACTTTTGAGCCTGATCAACTTAAAGGATCCCTGAATGAAGCTTGCTTTCATCAGTGTTCAAGGTTGGGAGGGACAAGGAGACCAAAAATTATAAAATGTTCATGGATTGAAAACACATGGGTGGTGCGGGCAGAAAGGGATAATACACTGGGTAGGATGTTTGCCTTGCATGAGGCCAACCAGTTTTGATCCCCAGCACTACAAAGGTCCCTTGACACTCAAAGATCCCTGATCTCAGAGCTCAGGAGTCAGCCCTAAGCACTATCAGGTATGACTCAAAACCAACCAACCAACCAAACACACACCATTAATATCACCTGGCTGGGGTGGAGACATCACAGGTTTAAAGCACTGCCTTGAATGCTGTAGGCCCTGGTTCCATCCCAGCACTGCATGACTCACTTCCACCTGGAGAGTCCATTGAGCACTGCCAGATGTACCCACATCTCATCTATTGCCATAAGACTTGTAAATTGAATATGGATTACCAGAGTAATTTGAAAACCATTAAGAGGGAGGTATGGTGCCACCAGCATGTCAACCTATACCTTGGGGGGCACTGTAGCACTGTCATCCCGTTGTTCATCTATTTGCTCAAGCAAGCACCAATAACGTCTCCATTATGAGACTTGTTATTGTTTTTGGCATATCAAATACGCCACCGGGAGCTTGCCAGGTTCTGCCGTGCGCGTGGGGTACTCTCTGTAGCTTGCCGGTTCTCCGAGAGGTACGGAGGAATTGAACCTGGGTGGCTGTGTGCAAGGCAAACGCCCTACCCGCTATGCTATCGCTCCTGGGGGTAAAAGTACATCAAAATTCTGATGCCCCAAAATTGCCGCTGTGCCTTTGACTGGACCCCAACAACTTGGGACCAAGTTTACCAAGAAACAAAACAGCTAAAAGTTAGGTATATGGGAGCCATGCCCACAAACCACTTCCGACTCAGCTATATAAACTCATTTATTGACCTTACTTCAGAGATCCATAAATAAATCTCGAAAGAGATCAAAAGCCACAGTTAATCTTAGACCCAAGCATGGCTAAACAGATGGGTAAATCGGAGGGGGGAAGGTTTGCCTGTGCCTGCCCAAGCAGAGCTCCCAGCAGCCGCTTGCTTCCATAATCCAAAATCACCACCATACCCCCGGCCTGACTCCAGCATCTCAGGACAGACCTCACCAAGATATAATCTGCTGAAAATTTGGTATGCGGCTTTTGTGACTGAACTCTCCAGTTTTTCAAAGAGTTGTGGTAGGCTACCTCCCCCCCTCCACTTCCCAATACACATGGAAGCACTGGCAGTCACCCTCAAGAACCAACTCCAGCACTACCCTGTAAACTCTATTACTGGCCTTGCTTCAGAGACCCATAAATAAATCTCGAAAGATATCAAAAGCCAGAGACACTGCAGCGAGTCTCAGAAGACACCACAAAACTGGAGATCTCTCCGGGCCCCATACCAAGCCAGTTTCACTGGAGCACCCCAGATGGAGTAGGAACACTCTCCCCACCTACTCCAGATGGAATCCTGGTGACCAAGAGCTTCCACAAGCAAGGCCCAAGTATGTGGGTTTGAGGACTAAATCTCCATGCTATATGATGGCAGAGGTGCTGGGCTGTCCCTCCCCAACTCCCCACCTGCTCGTCAGTCTGGCCATCACCCCCACATCTTAGCGCACCAACTTAGCGCACCAACAGCCCTAGTCCAGAGATGCCCAATTGAGTCCCAAAATGGATTAGTGTCTTACAGAAATGTCTCTTGAACCCAATATTTACTATGTAGGATTCCAGAAGTGCATGGCTGCAGCATCCATGATATTCAAGATGAGCAACATTCAAGATGCTTCAATGATCTAGCATCTGCCCCTGGCAGGCAGGCTTGAATGGTAGTGGAAAAATTTGAGCAAAACATAATTCCCAAAAGTTGAGAGAGAGCATTGGAGAAATTGCCTCTCATGGAGGCAGGGTTAGGACTGGGATGGGGTGGGGGGAGGCAGTTGGGGTAATATACTGGGAACACTGGTGGTGGAAAGTGTGCTCTGGTGGAGGGATGGGTGTTCGATCATTGTGCAACTGAATCTCAAACATGAAAGCTTTTGTAACTATCTCACGGTGATTCAATAAAAAAAATAAAAGCATTAAAAGGTTCATATTACACAAAATAGACTTTAACTTGGTGTGGGGAAGTGAAATAATGAATTATTTTCTTTGTTATTTGTTCAGTAAATATTCTCTTAGCAGGTATTATGCTGACTTTTAAATAATTTTAAAAGTTCGTCTTGGGGCTGGAGCAATAGCACAGCGGGTAGGGTGTTTGTCTTGCATACCGCCGACCCGGGTTTGATTTCCAGAATCCTATATGGTCCCCTGAGCACCGCCAGGGGTAATTCCGGAGTGCAGAACCAGGAGTAACCCCTGTGCATCACCAGGTGTGACCCCAAAAAGAAAAAAAAAAGTTCATCTTATGATAGCTAAATTTTACTTTTGGAAGACAGACATGCCAAGTGACTTCACTTTCCATCATACATATGAGCAGGGTGATATTATTTAAAGAGGACATCCACTTCGAGGGAGTTGGTGACTGCCCAGAGAAAAGAGCTAGGAAGCAGGAACTTCAAACTACAATGTTCTTGACATAGAAGCAAACTCAGTGAATTAGATGAAATCAGTGAGAGTGATGTGATAAAAACTCTAGCTTAAATTCTGGTAGAGGAGGCAAGGATAGGAGTGGGAATCTTTCAATTCAACTCTTTCAAGTTGGGGAGGCAAAGAAATTAGCAGCTCACAGTATTGCAGTGGCAATCTTAGAATTTATTGCTCCTGAAGTGGGCAATGCCATCCCACTAAGGAGCCCTGGAACTTCCCAGGGGAGTAATAGTAGTTTCCTGAGCAATTGGAAGAATTGAATAAAAATTAGGGGGCAGTAGAAGTATAAATTGGAGGAAAACTTTTTCTATATTATTTAAGAGTTAAAAGTTGACAGCCATATTTTCACTATATCTCTCATTTTTAACTAGTTTTCATGAAAATGTGAATGAAATAAACCATTAACATTCTGACTCAGTACTAGAGTTTCGAGAAAACAAGGTAATCCTTTGCTAGCCAACTTGATTGAAGTCACAACTTTTTTGACAAAGTTGTTTATTAAATTCAACAAAACATCTATGGCAACAGGGTGATGAGTTGAATTTAATCAAAACAAAATTTGTCATTTCCACATTTGTGGCAAAATTTCTGTACAAATGAAATTTAGGATAAGGTGAATTTGGCTCATTTTAAAATTTATCAACAGTATGGAAACATGAGGACTTGCTTACCAGTGGCAGTACTTGGAAGATTTTTTTTTCTTTTTGGGTCACACCCAGCAATGCTCAGAGGTTACTCCTGGCTCTGAACTCAGGAATTACTCCTGGCGGTGCTTGGGGGACCATATGGGATGCCGAGGATCAAACACATGCAAGGCAAACGCCCTACTCGCTGTGCTATTGCTCTGACCCCAGTACTTGGAAGATTTCTATTCTAACTTCAGTCAGTAATTTGAAGATATCATTAAATATTTCAGAGTAGGTTTTGGACTTATTTTCAATTGCAAATGGAGAAGAATCTCTAACATTATATGAAGAACTTAATAAGATTGCAAAAATTTAGGAAATTTAAATTCAGATGGGTACCAAAAGTTGGCTGTAAAAGTAGATTTCTGCACATTATCCTGGATTATGTTCTATATTACAAAACTGTTCTTTGGATTTCCTTCATCATCTCTAATGAAACATAGATTTGGTGTGGCCAAACATCTGCTAAATGTGGGAGAATTGGATGAGAGATAGTACAGCAGGTAAGGCCTTCTCCCTCAAACCCACCAAGGATAAGAGTTGTCTCAGCGCAGAGCCAGGAGTAAACACTGAACACCATAGAGTGTGATCCCAAAATAAAATAGGAGATGGAACTGATGTTTTGGGGCTGGAAAAACAGTATAGCAAATAAGATGTTTACCTTGCCTTTGCCCTTCACAATCTGGGTTTGATCTCTGGCACCTCATATGGTCACCTGAACCCTCCCAAGAGTGATACCTGAGCATAGAGCCAAGAGTAGTCCATGAGCTATCTCTCACCTCTCCCCCACCTCAGGCCAGAGAGTGTACAATAGGAAAAGCACTTAGCTGACCTGGGTTTGATCCCCAGCACCACATACTGTTCCCAGAGCACTGCAGGAGTGATCCCTGAGCATCGCTGGGTGTGACCCAAACCCCTCCCATCTTCCAACCCCCCCCAAAAAAAATAACTATAAGAAGTTAATTGTGTTGATTCAAGAATGATGTTTTTGATGGGCTGGAGCAATAGCACAGTGGGTAGGGCATTTGCCTTGCACGCGACCAACCCGGGTTCGATTCCCAGCATCCATATGGTCCCCTGAGCACTGCCAGGAGTAATTCCTGAGCACAGAGACAGGAGTAACCCCTGTGCATCGCTGGGTGTGACCCGAAAAGCAAAAAAAAAGATGTTTATGAAAATAAAAATGAACATTAGTAAATAATAGCACTGAAGTTTGTCCTTCCTATTAAGATTATATATATATATACATATATATATATATATATATATACACACACACATTTTTTTTTGAATCACCACAAGATACAGATTTACAAAGCTGATCATGGTTTGGTTTCAGTCATACAGTGTTCCAACACCAATCCCTCCACCAGTGTGCATTTCCCATCACCAATATCCTCATTTTCCCTTCTGACACCCTCCCCACAGTTTGTCTCCATGGCAGGCACTTTCTGTCTCTGTCTCTGTCTCTCCTTTGGGGCATTGATGGTTTTACAGTATCGGTACTGAGAGGTGATCGTGTTTGTTCCTGTACCTGCTTTCAACGTGCTGTTCTTATCCAGAATGATCTATCTGTCATCCATGTCCAACTATCTGTGTCATGGTGGTCCCTTCTCTATCCCAACTGACTTCTCCCTCCTCAGCAACTGAGGTAGGCTTCCAACCCTGGACCAATCCTCCTGGTCCTTGTTTCTACTATCCTTGGGCAACTTCTCAGTTGGTGCTCAGGAGGCTGGGTGCCCTTCCCAGAGTTACTCAGCCAATCAGTCCTGTGGCTCAATGCAAGAAAATGTAGTGTTGCTTGGAACCTCGATACTGGGTGTTACTGAGTCACCTGTGTGATCAAAGCCTCCAGGCCCTCAAGGTCACTGTGCTGAAACTTAGGCATAGGGGACCATGTGGTGCTCAGGATCAAGCTAGAACTGGCTGCATGCGAGGTTTGCACCTTAACCTCTGTACTCTCTGGCTCCTAGGATTATTTTTATTTACTGTGTGGTCGTGGAAGCTATACCTAGCGGTACTCAGGAGTTATACCTGGCTCTATCCAGAGATCATTTCTGGCCAGATTTGGGAGACCATATGTGGTGCCAGGGATTGAACAGGATTCAATCACTTCAAGGCCTCCATATTTTCATATTTCTATCCATCCCTAGGATTTATCTTTAAGATTATGTCCACCACAATGTATCTGTAAGTCTGACTCACCCAAATATTAAAAAGCTCCTCAACAGACTAATACAGCAGGGAACTAAACATGTCTTTTCCTGCTAATGCAGAATCTTTTTTCTTCTTCTTTATATACACATATATATAAAGAAGACTATATATGTATGTGTATATATACACACGTGTGTATATACATATACATACGTGTGTATATATATAAATCACTGTATCACTGTCATCCCGTTGGTCATTGATTTGCTCAAGGGGGCACCAGTAATGTCTTCATTTGTTCCTGTTGCATACTAGTGTAGCCCGATGGCGTCTGCTCACTCCAGGAACACAAAGAGCACGTTGTTGTTACTGTTTTTGGCATATCAAATATGTCGCATGTAGCTTGCCCAGGCTCTGCCATGCATATATATGTATATATATATATATATATAACTATGAGATACAGCATATATATATAACTGTGAGATACAGTTACAAAGTTTTCTTGTTTGAGTTTCAGTCATACAATGACCCAACACCCATCCCTCCACCAGTGCACATTTTCCACCATCAATGTCCCCAGTATCCTCCCAACACACACACATCCCACCCCTCCCCTTGCCTCCATGGCGGACAATTTCCCCCATACTCTCTGCTTTTGGGTATTATGGTTAGCAATGATGCTATCATGAGAGGTTATCATGTTTGGTCCTTTATCTACATCCAGCTCACATCTCCCTTCTGAAACTATCCCTCCAACCATCATTGACTTAGTGATCCCTTCTCTATCCCATCTGCCTTATCCCCCAACTCATGAGGCAGGCTGCCAACCATGGAGCAATATTCCTGGCCTGTCTCTACTGTCCTTAGATGTTAGTCTCATATTATGTTATTTTATATTCCACAAATGAGTGCAGTCCTTTTATGTATGTCTGTCTCTTTCTGACTAATTTCACTAAGCATGACAGATTCCATGTCCATCCACTTATAAGCAAATTTCATGACTTCATATTTCCTAACAGTTGTATAGCATTCCACTGTGTAGATGTACCAAGTTTCTTTAACCAGTTGTCTGTTCTTGGGCACTCAGGTTGTTTCCAGATTCTGACTATTGTGAACAGTGCTGCATTGAACATACAGGTGCAGATGTCATTTCTACTGTGCTTTTTGCACCCCCAGGATATAGTCACAGAAGTGGAGGTTTTTTCCTTGTACAATTCTACTAGTGTCTTGTATATCCTAAATATATATTTTTAATTTTTAATGAAACACTATGACATACAATTAAAGACTTACACAATTTTGTGATTGTGTTTCAGTCATACAATGGTTGAGTACCCATCCCTCCACCAGTGCCCATTCTCCACTACCAATGTTTCCAGTATCCCTTCTGCCACCCCCCTTTTTCTTTTCTCCCCCACCCCCCACCCCCGTGTAAGGCACATTCCCTTTTACTCCCTCTCTCCTTTTGGGTGTTATGGTTTACAATTATGTGGTATTAAGTGGTCATCATGTTCGGTCTAAAGTTTACTTTCAGCATGCATCTCCCATTCTGATCAGGCCCTCCAAGCATCCTTTGATAGCTGGTCTCTATCTCATCTGCTTTCCCCCTGCCCCGCATGTGAAGTTGGCTTCCAAGCTGTGGAGGAATCCTCCTGAACCTTATCTCTACTATCCTTTGGTGTTAGTGTCCCATTATGTTGCTTTATATTCCATAAATGACTGCAGTCATTCTATGTCTGTCCCTCTCTGACGCATTTCACTTAACATGATACACTCCATGTCGATCCACTTATATGCAAATTTCATGACTTCATCTTTTCTAACAGCTGCATAGTATTCAATTGTGTAGATGTACCAGAGTTTCTTTAACCAGTCATCTGTTCTCAGGCACTCGGGTTTTGATATTAACCCCTTATCAGATGGGTATTGGGAAAATAATTCTTACCCATTCAGTGGGCTCTCTGTATTTTGGTCACTGTGTTTCCTTTGAGGTGCAGGAGCTTCTTAGTTTAATGTGGTTCCATTTGTTTATGTTTGTTTCCACTTGCTTGGTCAGTGGTGTTTCATCCTTAAAGATGCTTTTAGACCAGGAGGTCTGCCCCGCAGCTTGGAAACTGTCCTCACATGCTGGGGGAAAAGGCAGCTGAGATAGAGAAGGGAACACCAAGTAGAGGATGTAGGGGGGACACATTCGGGTTGAAAGATGCATGCCGAAAGTAGACTATAGACGGAATGTGATGGCCACTCTATACCTCTATTCCTCTATTGCAAACTGCAACACCCAAAAGGAAAGAGAACAAAAAAGAATGCCCTGCCACAGAGGCAGGGTAGGATGGTGGGGGATGGGGTGAGAGTGGTGGGAGGGATACTGGGAACATTGGTGGAGGAGAATGGGCACTGGTGGAGGAATGGGTAAAGGATCACTGTATGACTGAAATGCAAACACAAAAGCTCATTAAGTTTATAACTATAACTCACAGTGATTCACTAATAAAAATTTAAAAAATATATAAATAAAAAAGTAGAACTTAAAAAAAAATCCTTTTAGCTTCAATGCTATGGAAAGTTCTGCCTACATTTTCCACTATGTACCTTACGGAGTCAGGTCTGATATTGAGGTCTTCAATCCACTTGATTTGGCTCTTGTGCCTGGCATTAGACAGAGATCAGAGTTCATTTTTTGCAAATAGTTTTCCAGTTTTCCCAGCACCACTTGTTGAAGAGGCTTCCCTTGTTCCACTTCACATTTCTTGCTCCTTTAATCAAAGATTAAGTGATCATATGTTTGAGAGTCTGTGACAGAATATTCAACTCTGTTCCATTGGTCTGCGAGTCTTTTCTAATCCAATACCATGCTGTTTTAATTGCTACTGCTTTGCAGTACAGTTTGAAGTTGGGGAAGGTGATGCGCTCCATTTTCTTTCCCCCAAGGATTGCTTTAGCTATTTGTGGGGGTTTATCGTTCCATATGAATTTCAGTAGTGTTTTGTCTATTTCTTTGAAAAATGTAATGGCTATTCTGATAGGGACCGCCAATGCAGAATTTAATGGATAATTTTAACCTAGGGAAGTTCTTCTCCCTTCCCTTCTCTCTTGAAATTGGATGATTGGGAGGTGAGTATACAATTAGTTGTATTACACATTGTATTCATTGGAGTTTGCATAATTTATTTGTGGTTCTTGCACATGTGCTTGCTGAGATCCCACTTTTTGTTGTGGAGAGGTTTGGGGCTGGGGTGGGGAGGGGCAGCTGATATTGAACCCAGGCCTCCTGCATGCATAGCATATGCTTCAGTCCTTTGAGCTATTTTCCTGGATGGGGTGGCATATGCAGCGTTGCTTCTGGCTCTTTGCTTAGGGATCACTCCTGGTGGGGCTTGAGGGAGCATATAGGTTCCAGGGGATTCAACCGGGTCATTCGCCTCCAAGGTAAGTGCCTTGCCCACTGTACTATCTCTCTGGCCTCATACCACTTTTGAGTTGTGATGCTCAAGCACATTTTGATTGTAGTATTGCTCACCATCATTATACTTCCATTTTCAGTGCTTGCATGTTTTTGTTTTTAATTGTGAAGCCAGAGATCACAGATTGCAGTGTTGCTTTGTACAAACAATAGTGCTCAGTGTATATGGTGGCATTGGGGATCAAACTCTTGACCTCACATTTGATATTCCTGCCACAGGGAGATTCAGCTCCTGTGAAATAAATCTGTGAATCTGTGAAAAATTTCTCCCTTTGCTTAAGTTTGAGTTTAGTTACTGTCTCGATATCAAGACATAGTTTCTTCCTGCTTTGTCCACCTACTACTCCCAGTCTCAACATTTATAAATCTGGAATTTTGCCTTTGTGGGGGGGTCACACCCAGCGATGCTCAGGGGTTACCCCTGGCTCTGCACTCAGGAATTACTCCTGGTGGTGCTTAGGAGACTACATGGGATGCTGGAGATCAAACCTAGTTTGGCCACATGCAAGGCAAATGTCCTACCCGCTGTACTATCGCTGCGGCCCCAAATCTGGAAACAACTGTTTATATGATCATGGTGTCTACCCTCTTTGGCAAGTAACCAATCATATTCTTGCCTGATTACTATGAAAATATTCCCCTGCACTGACCATTTCTCGTCTTTTTAAAAAAAAATATTTTAAAAATTGAATCACTGGGAGTTTACAAAGCTGCTCAGGATTAGGCTTCAGTCCTATAGTGTTTCAACACCCATCCCACCACCAGTGTATGTTTCCCAGCACCAGTCACCAACCTCTCCATCTGTAGCAGGCACCTTTCTCCTTTTTAGGCAATGTTATATTCTTGGCTGAACTGGAGAAAAATACGGGTACATACTTTGCTTCTTTTTGGTCTTTGCAATCTTAAGGCTTACTCCTGGGTCTGTGCTCAGAGACCACTCCTGGCAGAACTCAGAGATCACTCCTGGCAGAGCTTGAGAACCCCACATAGTGCTGGGATTGAATTCAAGGCCACCTATATGCAAAGCATGTACTCCAGCCTGTTGTAATTTTTGGCCCTGCTATTTTTTATTTTTCTGTTTACTTTTTAGTAGAATTAGAGTGATAAATTTACTTGTACCAATGATCTATACATGACTGTTTCACTATCAACTGAAAAAGTAGATTCTTTTGGGGCCAGAGAAATAGTACAGTGAGTAGGGCCCTTACCTTATATATGGCCTACCTGGGTTCAATCCCTAGCACCATTCTGAGTCCTATCAGGAGCAATCCCAGAGTGCAGTAGTAAATCCTGAGCACAGCCATATGTGGCTCAAAAAAACCAACAACCAAAAAGAGAAATCTGATTTCTCCAAGCCTTAAAGCAAAAAAAAAAAAAAAAAAAAAAAGGTTAAATTGATTTAATGTGTACATTATTTTCTATCCTTTAGAAATATATCCTAAATTTGAGAACTATACCTCATCCTAATTAGAAAATATAGTAAACATTTGTAATATTTACTTCACTGTATTTAGTTTTATTGCTATTCTGAAAAATGGCATGTCTTTAAGAAGAGATCAAGAGACTCACAAATGAATCTCGGAACTGAGCAGCTTCCCCGGAGATATTTCGGACCTTGTGCCAGGCTGATTTCACCGGGGTGCCTCAGATGGGAGCAGGCATCGTTCCTCTACCTGCCCCATGTGAATCCTGGTGGTCGTGAACCTCCAGAACTCAGTGAAAAACCCAGGTATGCAGGACCAATGAGGGAAAACACCAGGCCTCAAGGGACTGGGGGTGGGTCACTCCTTCTCATCACCCTGCCCCTTTGGGGTCCTGGCTGTCATGCCCATGAAATGCCTCTGGGTGCCATTTAAGCACATTAATAGGCCATGATCCAGAGACTCACAAATGAATATTGGAAGCGATCAGCTTGTTGCAGAGATGTCTCCGGACCCCAATCATTTAACATTTTAGAATTCTTAGAATCTCATACTATTCATAACAAGCAATTCAAAATAAATTATCTAGCATTTGCCTGTGGGGCAGGTTTGAGTGGTGATGGGAAAATCTGAAATATGGTGGTGGGATTGACGTTGAAATGTTGAATGTAATTATTGTGAACAACTTTATGAAAAAATAAAACTAAAAAAATAAAAGGAGCAGCTCTCTTAACTCATTATTCTGGGACTAAAGACATAGGTACTCGCTTTGAACACAGACGTTCTAGCTTGTGAAATAGTTATAGACAGTAAAGCTGTTAGGCAAAGAGGTGAACTGTAAGATGATCAAGAATAAACTGACATTACAATATATAAAGAAAAAGCAGGAAGAGAGCCATTATAGCAGATTTGATGTTTCTAATTTTTTCAGATATTGCAGTCTTTTCTAACATGTACAAATGGCTTTTAATAATATTTACTGATTTATAAAGTAAATAAGAGAATATAGGCTACTTTGAATAAAATAAAAATGACACATGTAAAATGAGCATTTTAATACAAATGATTAGAATATATTTATATTATATATAAATCTACATATTAGAAGACTCAAGTGAAATTTTGTCCTACAGAGTAACACTTTAGAATTCTCTCTTATAAATCATGGAGAAGAATTAGATGATGACTGTGGAACAGATTCTCCAACTACAATGCTACTTCTGTCATTTAGAGTTTTGACAACAGTTGTAGCTGGAGACTGTAGGACTTTACGAGAAAGTCTCATTCTTCCATCAGCTGGATCACGTCCAAAGTATTTCACCTGTATTAGAGAAAGAAAATGAAAAATTAAAAACAATTGACATCTGAATGAAAAGACAGATTAAATAATGTCATCCAAATAAGGGCGAAGATTAAAGTTTTTATTTGTTCTAAATGAAGGAATATGCTAATAAATGTAATTTGGTTAAGCAGTGAGTATGGAAAAATGAGACTGGGGCCATTTTATAATCTTCTGTTACACTCATCCATGCCTTTATTTTTCTATTGGTAAGGTATCTATACTGGAAGCCCTGGTAAATGATTCTAGTTAAGGGTGTCTGGAGCCTAATTAAGTTACAGGCTATACAGGATTATACCTAGGTCAACTGGACTCTATTGCAAATTGGAGGGTATTGGAAATGTAGTGTTAGGTTCCTTCTGAGGCTGAAATAAAAAATAAGAACAACTCTCTAGAGAGACTTGTCTTAGTTCTCACATCTTACCCTAGAGGTTATTTGAACAATAGGACTATAGAGTGGTAATAAAACAGAAGACTTAGTTACTTAGTTTATAGGTATTAAGTATAACTTGGAAGAAAATGTGATGTGGCCAAAAACGCCAGACTGCAGCGACATCTTTCACTTTTAAAGGGCTAGTTTAAAAAAGGTCACTTTTGTTATCAGAATTCTAGAGCTGAAAAATGTGGTTTTCATCATGCTCAAAACCAATCTTTTTTTGTTTCTGTGCCATACCCAGCAACGTTCAGGGCTGACTCCTGGTACTCAGGGATTGCTCCAGGTGGACCTTGGGGGACCATATGGGGTGCCAGGGACTGAACTAGGATCAGCTGCATGCAAAGCTGTACCATCTTTCTGGTCCCAAGTACAGAAAAAAATTTTTCCCCAAAGCTCAAAATTTTTTTGCCTCAACCAATGAAAAAGCAATTAAAGTCTTAAATCTTCAACGATGCATGCAATGCCTTCAACAAAGTTTTATTATCAGGATGATGGATTTGACATATAATGGTATCATCATGGATATCCAAATCATTGATTCCATATAGCCATCGATAATTCCATGCATTTAAAAAGCCTCTGAAGGTGACTAATATCCTAACAAAACTTTAACCTCCCAGAGCAAAAGAATCCTGTCTTAAGTCGATAATGAATCCTGATGTTGTGTATTAAGACTACAATCAGGTATAGATCAAGTTTTTTGTTTTTTTTTTTTTGCTTTCTGGGTCGTACCTAGTGATACATAGGGGTTACTCCTGGCTCTGCATTCAGGAATTACTACTGGCAGTGCTCAGGGGACCATATGGGATGCTGGGTATTGAACACAGGTTGGCTGCCTGCAAGGCAAACGCCTTCTCCACTGTGCTATCGCTCCAGCCCCTAGATTAAGTTATTTGTTGAAAGTAGTTGAAATTCTCTGGCTTGCTCTTCAAGTCAGTGTTCTTCCTTGTACATGTATCTTGCTTGACTGTCTATGTCTCTTTACTTTTTCCACTCTGAAGAAGCCTGTGTTCTCTTTTGAGATTCTTCCTCTTTTTCTATCCCCGCATCTTTGTAAGTTTTAATAAAAACTATCTTGCATTACAAAAAAAATGTTTAACTTTTTGAAATTTAATTTTAGACGCCAAGTACAATAAGTCCAATGAACAATTTAAGGCTAAAATTTGAATATAAAATACCTGAATTTCTTGACCAACTTCTAATCCTAGAGCAGTGGGATGTTTAATCTGAAAGAGAAGTTTAATTTATTAGTTATGCATAACTACCACATAGTCATATTAGTATACATTTTCCCCCAACTAACAAGTTTTATTGATTCTTCTGATTAATCATAAAGATTAAAAATACAGAAATGTTTAGGTTAAAGTAAAAATTATCCACAATCCTTGTTATAAAAAACTACTGCTAATATCTTTAGTGTGATGTATTTCATTATAAAAGTTGATGGAGAGAATAGTAAAACAGGGTAGGTGCTTGCGTTGCACAAGACCAACCCAAGTTTGATCCTTAGCACCCTATGTATATGTTGCAAAGCTCTAATCACAGCTGGGAATGGTTTAAAGGACTTGAGTGCATGATCTGAATGTGGGAGTCCAGGTCTGGTTCGGTTATTTGCACCTGTACTGCACAATCTCCTGAGTACCATCAGCAGCAACCCCTAAGCATAGACAAGTTGCTCAAACCCCCACAAAATAAAATATATTGAACTTTTAATTCAGTAATATGCTGAGGACACCTTTACATATTTAATAAGTGAAGTACTATAATCAAATATCTAAACTGTATTTTTTTTTTTTTTGCTTTTTGGGTCACACCCAGCGATGCTCAGGGGTTACTCCTGGCTTTGCACTCAGGAATTGCTCCTGGCAGTGCTTGGGGGACCATATGGGATGCAGGGGATCGAACCCGGGTCGGCCGCGTGCAAGGCAAATGCCCTACCCGCTGTGCTATCGCTCCGGCCCCTAAACTGTATTTTTTTAATACTCTGAAGATGATTATTTTTAAATTGATGATTACTTTAAAAGAAGATGATTGTTTAAAATTCTAGTTAGTGTTGGATGAGAAGGCTAACTCAGTGGATTGAAGCTCATGCTTTGCAGCATGAAGCCTTCATGTACTAAACTGGGAATAACCCTTGAGCATCACCAGCTATAGTCCCCAAACCAAAAATAAACATGTAAGTTCCAATGTTGCTAACTGTTATCAATAGGTAATCTAAATGAAAGATATATGGGTGTTCAGTACGTATGTATATATGTAGTTTTGCTATTTATTGAGCTCCCAAAGGTTCTCAGGGAGACTATGTGTCATGGGGATCAAACTCAGGCCTCTCACATGCACAAAACACATGCTCAGGCAATTAAGCTAAATTTTTGCCCCCAGTGTATATATTTTTATTATTCCATGGGTAGAAATTTTTCAAAAGAAAAAGCTGAGAAACAGTAAATTTTTTCAGCATTTCAATGGCTCTTATTAAAATTAGAACAAAGATCTAACGCATGGAAATCTAGGTCCAAAATTATTCTTGCACATTCACAAACACTCTCCAAAAAACTGTAAATTTACATTTCGATTAACATTTCATATGACAGTATATAAGGCTATTCATTTTCTCTTCACACTCTAACCTAGACAGGTTTTAGTGGTAGAGTATCTTGGTTGGTGAGTACACACACACACACACACACACACACACACACACACACACACAGGGGCCAGAGAAAGTACACACATACACACACACACAGAGGCCAGAGAAAGTACACACACACACACACACACACACACACACACACCAGGGGCCAGAGAAAGTTCACATACCACCCCCCCCACCCCCCCACCCCCCAGGCCAGAGAAAAGTGTATAGGAGGTACGAAGGCACTCTGACTTGAATGTGGCCACAGCAGCCACAAACCTGGTTTGATTCTGTGCTTTATATATGATAGTTTCCCAAACCTTTCTAGAGGTAACTCCAGAGCATGCAACCAGGACTAATTCCTAAGCACCACTGGATATGATTCCGAAGTAAAAAAACAACTAGAAAACAAAAACCCCCAACAATTTTCTAGGCTAAAGACGCAGTTTAATTGGGTGGAGTCCATGCTTTGAATGCAGAAAGTAAGGGTCAGTCCCAGGTACCACATGATCCCCTGAGCACCACTGGAAACAATCCAATCCCCAACCCCCAAATCAAGAAAAGAAACTGCTTATTCCAGAAGGGCATTAGGTGGTGCATCACCATGACCACCGGGCTTCCTGATGCACACCAACTGGCACTCTCAAGCCAAAACATACAAAAAAAACTTTTTTAGGGGGGCCAGGGATTTAGCTCAGCAATGCAACACTTGCCCTGCATATGGAGTTGGCCCCTGACAAGACAAAAACAAAAAACAAAAAACCTCAAATAATGTTTTATTTCTGTTAAACATTTTTATTAAGTTTTATCTTTTTTAACAAAGTTTTATTTTTATTAAAACACTGTGATTTACAAAGTTGTTCATATTAGAGGTTTTTTCTACTGACGTATACGTATACTGACGTGACGTATTAAGGCTCTGTCATGTGCTCAGAGATCACTTCTGGTGGGCTGGGGGTAACTGGGGATTGAACCTAGGTTGGCTGAATGCAAGTTAAGAGCTCTAAAGCATAAATAAGAAAAATTATTTTGGTTCACACCTGGTGGTACTCAGGATTTTAACCTGGCTCTGTGTTCAGGAATCACTCCTGGTGGTGCTTTCCTCACCCACTGTACTAACTTTCTGACCTAATCTAGGTGCATGTAAAACATCCTATGATTTTATTACAAGAAATAATTTTGTAATTATTTTGATCAAGAAAATTTAGAAAACAAGCTACAGCTAACTACTATTGATAAATCTGTGTTTTAAAATTGAAGTAACCACTTTAGATGGTTACTTCTAACTCAGAATACACATTCTGTCATGGAAGGAGAAATTACCAACAGTACATAATGTAAAACTTTTGTCAATAGCATCTGTCAGTTTTTTTGTTTTCTTTTGTGATACAAGTCATGAAGAAAACGTATAAACACTGACCACATTTCACTATGGTTATTTTAAGGCAGTTTTAAAAATAAATCTTTTTTTTACCTTCCGTTGATCAAGTTGTGTGTTATGAAGAAGTACTGCAGTCATATTTGGGTATAGTTTAACCATTACTCCAGTGTCTCTATGAAAAAAGAAATAAATCCGATTAAAGCAATAAACATTCTGTATAGCTACTGATAATCAAACTATAATGATGTTTTCATAACAGAACAAGTTAAAAAAAGAAAAAAGAAAAGAAATCCCACCAAACATGCTTGTTTTATTTTTTTTTTTTTGGTTTTGTTTGTTATTTGGGCCCCACCCAGCTGTACTCTGGACTTACTCCTGGCTCTGCACTCAGGGATCACTCCTGGAGAGGTTTGGGAAATCATCTGGGGTCTTGGGAATCAGACCCAGGTCAGGAGAGAGTGAGGGAAGTGGCCTACCAACTGTACTACTGCTTGGTCCCCAAGAACATGTTTTTATAAAGTATGTAAATATGTAAAATTTATAATAATGTATTAAGACTACTTAGTTTTTTCAACTGAAATAATATTCTATAAAAATGGAAATGAAGACTGTAGTAAATATAGGATTTTAGAATATAAGATTTTTCTCTGTATTTCTCTTTGTTCCTGAGTACAGAGCAGGGATAGGGCATGAGCACTGCTTGGTGCAACCCTAAAACCAGTGGGAAAAAAAAAAAAAGTAGTGTAGGGGCTGGAGCAATAGCACAGCAGGTAGAGCGTTTGCCTTGCACGCGGCTGACCCGGGTTCCATCCCTAGCATCCCTTATGGTCCCCTGAGCACCACCAGGGGTAATTTCTAAGTGCAGAGCCAGGTGTGACCCAAAAAGCAAAAAAAAAAAAAAAAAAAGACATGCATCTATGCTGCCATTCTTTTTTTTTTTTTGCTTTTTGGGTCACTCCCGGCAATGCACAGGGGTTACTCTTGTATGCTGCCATTCTTGACTATCCGGATGTAACCGGTGTGCAGATACATTAGTTATGAAAATTTCTACTATGGAAAACAATTGCTGAGTTAAGCAAGTACCCTCGATTGTTTTTTGTGAGGGTTATTTGTATGATGAAAACGGGAAATTTATAGTTTAAAACCACAAGGAATAAAATGCTAACTTACCACTTAAAAATTTACTTTCCTGGGGGCTGGAGCGATAACATAGCGGGTAGGGCGTTTGCCTTGCACGCGACCGACCCCGGTTCTAATTCCAGCATCCCATATGGTCCCCTGAGCACCGCTAGGGGTAATTCCTGAGTGAAGAGCCAGGAGTAACCCCTGTGCATCGCCAGTGTGACCCAAACCCCCCCCCCAAAAAAAAAATTTTACTTTCCTATGCTTTTCCTACTCTGTTGAATTTCACCTGTGACAGTAAACAAATTATCCCATTGCCTTTTATTATTCTTTTCGAATAGCTCTGAACAATCATACTACCTGTGATAACATTTTTTCTTAAAAGTGGATTTTCTGGGGATGGAGAGATTGTAAGAGGGAAAGGCACTTGCCTTGTATATGGCTGAGTCCTGGTTCAAATCCCCAGCATTATATATGGTCCCCCGAGCACCACCAGGAATCACTCTATTCAGTCATAAACAGTCCTTGAATTCCTTCCAGGTGTGGTCCCCAAACAATGGGGGAAGTGGCAGTAGGGAAAAAAAAAATTAAGTCTCTTTTGGGTCTGTTTGCTGACTTGGGAAAATTAAAGTGGCAGATCTGATTAAAAAGAAACCAATTCATTAAAAAAATTTATTTAGGGAGCTGGAGCGATAGCACAACAGGTAGGGCATTTGCCTTGCACGTGGCCAACCTGGGTTCGATTCCCAGCATCCCAATGGTCCTCCGAACACCTCCAGAAGTAATTCCTGAGTGCATGAGCCAGGAGTAACCCCTGTGCAATGCTGGGTGTGACCCAAAAACCAAAAAAAAAAAAAAATTTTTTTTTATTTAGAGGAAACTCAAATAGAAGCATGTCATAAAGTTCTATATAATCATATATAAAAATAGTGTCAACATGAACTCGTATTATAAATTCATAATAATCAGCACAGCAGGGCCAGGCACGTAGCTCAACAGACTGGAGCACATGCTTTGTATGCCCAGTCTGGATCCCCAGTATCACATGATACCCAAATTGCCAGTAATCATCCTTGAGCACTGGGATAGTATGAGTAGCCCCTGAGCACTGCTGGGTATGGCACCCTAAACAAAAACAAAGTAAAAAACCCCAGCACAGCATATTACTTGGTATTACCTAATTTCAGTTATTGTGGCGGTATATACAGCTCCAAATTCCAACTGCTGCTCTTGCTGTAAGTATAAAATAAGCCATCAGGTTCATGAAGGAAATAGCAAAGAAAATAACTACTATAAATCTATACTTACATCATCTTTGCAGATTTCAGTAATGAAGTCTCTTGCTTCATGCATAGCACTGGGTGTTGGGGCAAATATAGAAAATGTTTCTTCATCCACCTGACTAATCGTTACTCCTTTAAAAAAAGGTAATTTGACATACTGAAATAAAATTGCTTATTTTATTGGACACTAGGTCCTAAAATTAAACAAAGGAGTGATCAGACGGAACACAGAAAAATTGTGATGTGTTTAAGTCCTGCTTTAGAACATTATTCACATATTCACGTATACTGGTGAATGAAGGAACTTATTCACCAACATATGTGTCCAACAATGTGGTAGGTTCTAGAGTTAAGTAAGTCAACAGTAAGTCAACGTACTTCTTAGCATTTACTATCGAAGGTGGGATATAAACGCATGTAAATTCTAATTTTGGATGGCTTAGTTCTACTTTCTTTTTTCTATTATTGGGCCACACACATCCAGCGCTGCAGTCAGGAATCATTCCTGGTAGGTTTTGCAGGACAGTATGGAATGCCTGTGATCAAAGCCAGGTTAGCAAGCTGCAAGGCAAGTATTAGATGACTGCTCCAGCCCAAGTTCTGCTGTCTTAATTAAGCAGAGACTAAACTAGCTTGAACCCTTTCTGTACCTTTTCTTCTTTCTCTCTTTCCCTTTTAGACCCTGTAGCACTACACCAGGGGAAGAATCCAAAGGAATTATGAAAGCTTTTTCTCTCAGTTCATTATCAAAAAGATCACGAGGGGCAAATCTATTAGTTTTTAAGTGTAAGAAATTTCTTCAGGCTGAGGGGCCTCTGCTTCTCCCTCTCTTCAGTAACCTCAAAGCTGGTAAGTACTAGCTAACCCAAAGACTGTTTCTAAAACAAACAGAACAAAACAAATTAAAGACACTATTTCTATACAATTTACAGAACCTATAGCACAGCCGGTAGGGCGTTTGCCTTGCATGCAGTCGACCTGGGTACAATTCATCCGTCCCTTTTGGAGAGCCCGGAAAGATACCGAGAGTACCCCGCCCACATGGCAGAACCTGGCAAGCTACCCGTGGCGTATTGGATATGCCAAAAACAGTGACAAGTCTCACAATGGAGATGTTACTGGTGCTTGCTCCAGCAAATAGATGAAGAGGAGATGACAGTGTGACAGTGAGTGCTACAGAGTAAGTTACAGTGAAAACTAGTATAGTAAGATAAACTGTCTTCCTAAATCACTGTCACTGCCATCCCGTTGCTCATCGATTTGCTTGAGTGGACACCAGTAAGACCTCTATTTGGAGACTTGTTACTGTTCTTGGCATATTGAATACGCCACGGATATTGAGTTTAAAACATGGCACCCAAACAAAACACACCTAATTAATTCTAGGTCATACTTTGAATATAATTAAGGACAATCATTTAATTTATAATTTATTAACGGGCACTCAGAAAACTTAAAAGACATGTCAGTGTTAATCCCTATCAGAGATAAAATGGCAAATTACATGACGTAGTTTAAAATAAAAAAAACCCAAACTTCAAACAATTCTTACCTGTTTCAGCCTGAAGTTTTTTTAAATGATATCCACCTGGTCCAACAAATTTTGCTCGTTTTGATAATGGAACCTGAACTGTTTCTGAAATGTAATACAGATAAAAATATAAATATAATGAAAACAAACTATTCAAATGCACATGATTCCAGAACACTTTACATTTTATTTCTGGTTTAGATATATTAAATGACATTTCAATATAAAAGAGAAAAGGTTTTTCACTTGACTAAAGTTACTGAAAATTCTAATGCTTCAAACTATCCCACCTTAAAAAAAAAAAAGAGAAATAAATGCTCTCTACCTGTGGGGTGGGAGAGAATCTAGAAATTTTGGTGGAGGAAAGCTAACACTGATGGTATTTGTATTGGTGGTACTGGTATTTGATCATTGTATGCCCGAAACTCTATTATTTGCAAATCACAGTATCTTACCAAAAAACCCCAAAAAACAACAAGTTATCTCACCAACTATTTCAACTATAAAAGTATTTATACATTTTTGTTTTACATATAAAAAATTTAAAAACAGCATTAAGCTTTCATATGCTAAGGTTTATTTTATCTGAAGTAAATATTAATAGTATATTACCTACAACTGGTCCATTTTCTTTTCTAGATGCTCGAGGTTTTGAAATAGTTTTGTTCATAATTTGTAGTATCTCCTTCTTTGCCACTAGAGGGGTAAAAACATAATAAAAATCATTCCTACATAAATGTAATCAGATACGGCAGCAATCTTAGGCTATCTTTTTTTATTTTGGCGGGGGGATGTTGCTGGGGTTTCAACCCATGGCCTGATACATACCAGTTGTAGATTCATTTTACCACTGAGCTAGCTCTTTATTCTTAATTTTCTTGCATAAAATTCAAATTCTATAGTTTAATAAGTTCTGCACATTCCAATTACCTTGATAATTCTCTATTCCTTTCCCCATAAATCCTATGTTTGAGTTAGTGTATAAGAACGTATTTTTTTTTTCCTGCTTTTTGGGTCACACCCAGCATTGCACAGGGATTACTCCTGGCTCATGCGCTCAGGAATTACTTGTGGCGGTGCCTGGGGGACCATATAGGATGCTGGGAATCGAACCTGGGTTGGCCATGTGCAAGGCAAATGCCCTACCTGCTGTGCTATTGGTCCAGCCTCAAGAACATATTTTCACTGGTCTTTTACTTTAGTGATTAGTTATGTATCCTAGAACTTAATAGTCATGATCTAAGTTATGAAAAAAATTTTTTTTTGGTATTGATAATTAAACCCAGGGTCTCACATGTGAGGCAAGTGCTCTTCTAAACTATCCTCAACCCCTAAAATTTTCATTTTTTATTACCACCTACCTTTTCTTGGCACTAAGGGGGGAGGGGGAATGATCATGGGGACAGACACCTGGTGGTGTTAAGGGATTATTCCTGGCTCTGTATTCAGGCAGGATTCAGGGAGTCACACGAGGTGTCTGGGACTGAACCTGGGTCTGTCACATGCAAGGAAAACATGTACTATATCTACCCACTGTACTATATCGCTCCAATTCCAAATTTCATTTTAAAAGCAGTATTTTAAATTAAGGCTACTTATTTATAAGCTTAACAGGAATCACAGCTCCCATTACCACATACACAATCTTGTAAGGACAATCAGGCACACTGGCTCGTCTTACCTGAGGCTTGTTGAATGGCTTCCATTACAATTTTTAATGGTATTCCAGGTAATTTAATGTCAGCCTGATATGGAAAATCAAAAATTATATACTGATCCAACATAGTTTTAATATTATAAAAATGTTTTTTTTTTTTTTGCTTTTTGGGTCACACCCGGCGATGCACAGGGGTTACTCCTGGCTCTGCACTCAGGAATTACTCCTGGTGGTGCTCAGGAGACCATATGGGATGCTGGGATTTGAACCCGGGTCGGCCACGTGCAAGGCAAATGCCCTACCCGCTGTGCTATCACTCCAGCCCCTATAAAAATGGGTTTTAAAAATACCTGTAATGCAGTTATTCCCTTATTAGTGCCAGCTATCTTGAAATCCATGTCACCGTTGTAATCTTCAATCCCCTTCAGGAATTGAACAAATTATGATATAGTTTTTGAACAAGAAAAAAATTCATTCATGATTACTGTTAACTGTACTTTGAAATAAAAAAAAGTTTTTAAAGTATGCCATGTCACCTAAGCCTACATTAACTACTGCTTCAAAGTTGTGACTTTTTAAGATATAAACATTTAATCAGTCACTTTTTTCAGATCTTCCTCCTCATAAATGTATAAGGATTAATTTAGGATCATCCTAAAATGAGGCATGATAGATAGTAAAATTTACTTTTAATTCATAACCTAAAAATCTAAGGCAAATATGCAGCGGAGAAAAGAACAAGGACCTTTATTCCTTGCATACTAGCCTTCTTCTATGCAGATGATGCTTGTAAAGTTTACATAATCTTCTCCATTAAATATTTGAAAATGTCAATATACATGCCAGAATATCTGTCAGCAAGCGATAATCTTCTATTTCACCCTTGTCAGGATTGTTTTTGGTGACTAATCCTACTGCAACGCCTGCAACAGCAGATGAAATCGGAACCCCTATAATGGAGAAAAACATGTCTGTGTTCAATATGTACATCCATTTAATAAACATATTTATCATCTTCTAAACATTTACTTGACTGTAAGGGAATGATGTTCTAAACCAACAATCACCAAAACTAAACTGGAAAGGTTTTAATATAGTACGTGACTATAAACTTTCTTCTTAAACATAAAATCCAATAAAATAAATCTAACCATTCTCATTTAAAATTCCTAGTTTTCTCTATTCTTAGCAAAATCCTCGTTTTCAAAAAAAATTTTTTTCTTTTTTTTTTTCTTTTTGGGTCACACCCAGCGATGCTCAGGGGTTACTCCTGGCTTTGCACTCAGGAATTACTCCTGGCGGTGCTTGGGGGACCATATGGGATGCTTGGAATCGAACCCGGGTCGGCCGTGTGCAAGGCAAACACCCTACCCACTGTGCTATTGCTCCATTCCCCCAAATTTTTTTCTTAAATTTAAAAAAAGATTAGCAAACTTAGCCTTTAGTGTTTGCCTTTTTTGCTTTTGATGACTTTCTCGTCTCAGAAAAGTTCCCATGTATTTTAATATTTTTAAGCTGAATCACTGTAAAATATAATTACAAAGTTGTTCATGATTGGACTTCAGTCATACAATGTTCTGATACCAGTGTACATTTCCCACTACCGATGTCCCCAGTTTCCCTCCCTCCCTCCCCACCACCTGCTTTTATGGAAGACACTTCTCTTGCTCTCTCTTTTCCATTTGGTTTTAATCCCAAAGGTCTGAATGTTTGCAATATGTTAAGGGTTTGAGCCCCTTGTTTTTCGTTCTGCTTTCTCCCTATTCCCCTTCATGGAATGATTATGTTGACAAAAAATGTAAAATGTACTTTCTCTTCATTCTATTGTGCAGAATTTCTCTGGGCTTTTGAAAAAATTTTCCTCTTTGGTTTATGATTCAACACTGTTAAAGGGGGTGTTCCACTGTATTTCTGTAAATCTATCTTTCAGTCTACCTCCCCATGAAAATTATTAGTCATTTTGTGTACTCTTAAAAAAACTCTTCTTTACTCATGGAAGCAAATAAAATGCATTTACCTGCATCTTGTTTTTAACCTTGGATTAAACATCTTGATAGAGACATACAACCCACACAAAGGCCTACCTTACTCTTTCAAATGACTGCATAATACTTGTGTTTTATAATCAACACTCAATAGAAGTGGTATTTGTTTGGAAGGCCAGAAAGATAGTATGGCTGGATGTGGCCCATAAAGTTTAAAAAAAAAAAAAAAGCCAGGACAGTCAGTGCTCTGGGATCATTCCAGGCGGGGTCAGGGACTATATGGATGCCAAGAATCAAATCTAGGTTGGTTGTGTGCAAGGCATATGCCTTACTCGCAATACTATCTCTGGCCCCTGGAAATAGTATTTCTCCACATCAAAGGAGATGTGAATTTATATTTTTATAAATACATATCATATTCATGAGTTTTTTTCATGGCTCTAAAGATTTCTGCTTTAGCTTATCTTTTTCAGGACTTGTTTCATATTTTCCAATGAAATTTAAACTGATAAATAAATGAAGGTTCAAAGAGGACCTTCTTGTTTTGTTTGCCATTGACTGCCAACTGTTTAGATACTTGGCATGTAGTTGGGATAAAGCTTTGTAAAATGGATACAAGAATATGAAAGTAGTATTTTACCTGTGATCTTAATGATCAGATCATATTCTACTGAACAAAACTAAAAATGTACTTTTTTGATTTGGTCCAAGTTTTTTTTTTCTTTCTTTTTTTAAATTGAGTTACCATGAAACTACAAAGTGATTCATGATAGGGCTTCAGACATACAATATTTCAATACTAATTCCTTCACTAGTGTCCACTTTCCTCCACTAATGCCCCTCCCTTACCTCCCACCCACCAGTCTGCCTCTAGGAGAGGCCAATTTTTTTTTTAATTAAGTTTTTGCATTGTAGTTTACAGTACTGTTGCTGACAGGGTTGATACATTGCACTTTACCACTTTTCAGCACAGGCTTCCCTCCACCATAGTCATTGCCCTCTCCCTGTTCTACCCCCAAGCCCCCACAAGGGACTTGTTTCCTACTGAATATCAGTTCTCACCTTCTTTCTTTTGATTGTAAACTTGGCCTAGTTTTAGCCCTTTTTGATAATATTATACATTAAACGATGTTTTCATTTTATACTTGGTTATGTAGTCCTTGCTTTCATACCTATAGTGTGAATGTGTAAACTCATCACGGAACTTTGCATGTGGACTTTTGATTGTCTTTAGGCTCCTTTTCTCTTTCTTCTTGAATAACCTTGCTGGTGACTTTTTTTTTTTTTAAAGTTTAACATGTTGATGCTCTTTTGGTGTTTTTAAAAAAAGTGCTGTAGGGGGCAGAGCAATAAATAGCACAGCAGGTAGCACACTTGCCTTCCACATGGCTGATCCAGGTTTGATTGTTGGCACCCCAGAAGGTTCCCTGAACCCACCAGAAGTGATCCCTGAATGCAAAACCAGGAGTAAGCCCTGAGCATTGCTGGTGTGTCCCAATAAAACTCAAAAAAAAAAAGAAGAAAACCCTGTTATTAGACTCACACCAATTGGTGTTTAGAGGCTTTCTTTTGGTGTTTTAGATCAAGGGATTATACTGAACCATTTGTAATCTTATTAAAATTCAGTATATGCTACTATGAGAGGTATTGTTTTATGCATGGGTATAAAATGGAAAATTAACCATATGGTTGTTTTCCATTATGGGTTCGAATAATAACTTCTTTAGTGATTGCAACCAATTTTAGACCTTCCCACCTTTAGAAGAAACAAGCAAAATGGCTAACCAGACCAATTAAACAGATCAACTTGCTTTTAACCACTAATAAGAATTTTAACATATATATGTAATAAAGCTGCAAATATAACTCTTTTGCCTCTGGCTTACTTGGTAATTATAATCTGACTTTCCAAGTTCTGTCAAAATATAATTTTAAAGAAATCCTATATTTTCTACAAATTAGGTACTACAAAATAGTAGTAGTTTTGAAGCATAATTCCTTTACCTGCATCCATTAATGCTAAACTTCCACCACATGCAGATGCCATTGAAGATGACCCTATTAAAAAAGAAATAGTTGCTCTGTATAGATTGATTTTTAAAACAGTTGCTATGAGTTATTTCCTTAGCATATTCAATTATAATAATACAAATATTTTCTTTCTGGGCTAGAGCAATAGTACAGTGGATAGGGTGTTTGCCTTATACTCGTCTGACCTGGGTTCGATCCCTGGCATCCTACAAGATCCCCTGAGCCTGCCAGGAGTGATCCCTGAGTGCACAGCAAGGAGTAAGCCCTGAGCACTGCTGGATGTGCTCCTTTAGCCCCCAATAATTTTTTTCTTTCCTTTTATAAACACTTAGGAAAATCTAAATCTACATATTTCTAAACACTTTCCTTTTTTTGTCTTAATTATAGTTAATAACTATAACTATATTTAAGAAACACAGTAGACTAACTTTTCTTAACCACAAATCTGGGGATCTGCATGGCACAATATAATAGCCATTAGTACGGCTACTCTCACTGTATCACTGTCATCCCATTGTTCACTGATTTACTCGAGCGGGTGCCAGGAATGTCTCCATTCATCCCAGCCCTGAGATTTTTAGCAGCCTCTCCTTACTAGTCTTTCCCAACAACTGGAGGCTCTTTTCAGGGTCAGGGGAATGAGACTGTTATTGTTACTGTATTTGGCATATTGTTACTGTATTTGGCATATCGAATACGCCACAGGGAGCTTGCCAGGCTCTTCCGTGTGGGCGGGATACTCTCGGTAGTTTACCAGGCTCTCCGAGAAGATCCCATGTACCACACACAAGAATACTTTAAAAAATAAATATATCAATGAAATAAAAGTCTAAAAATATGCCATACCCACAACTGACTTTTAAGAAAAACTCAACACAAGTGAGAACTGGGTAGCCTCCCCGACACTTCCCCACCACACTTCCAGAAGCTCTGGCTCCCACATCCACACCCCGCAGCCACTGCCATGTGAAGCCCAGCTCTACAGATCCTGGAGTTCCTAGATCACGCAGCCATGGCGTATGCAGCCCTGGGACACTTCCAAATTCCACAATACTGACATCCCAGAAACACACCAAATTAGCTGGGAAATTAAAATAGAAGTCAACTAAGATCAACAAACAAAAACAGTTAACACAGAAGGCTCAACTAGCAACAGTTTAGTAAACCCTCCTACAAGGACTTAATGACCCTATGGTGAGATATAAAATTTTCAAAAATTTTCCTTTACTGAAATAAATTTTGATAATTCCATTAGCTATTTCATTTTAACAAGCAATATGAAATAAATTATTTTGTGCCTGCTATGGGGACAGAACCAGGGGGTGGTTAGAATCACTCTCCCAAGAATCCACCTCTGTCACTCTGGTGGTGGGACTGGTGTTGGAACACCAAATGCCTGAAACAAACGCATCATGTACAATTTTGTATAGCATGGTGTTTAAATAATGTAAAAAAACAGAAAAAGAAAACAAAGGCTACAACAAAATCACTAAGAGATGCAAGGAATAGATAAAAACATGAAGACATTTGTAATATATTTTGATATAATAGCATAGCAGTAGGGCATTTGCCTTGCATGCGGCTGACCCAGGTTCGATTCTTCTGCCCCTCTCAGAGAGCCCAGCAAGCTACCCGTGGCGTATCCAACATGCCAAAAACAGTAACAAACAAGTCTCATAATGGAGACATTACTGGTGCCTGCTCGAGCAAATCAATGAGCAATGGGATGACAGTGATAATAATTAAAAAACTGCATTATAAGCACGGCTACTTTAGCTAAAATAAATAAGTCTCTTAAACGAGTGGTTCAGTGATCGAATTTCTATCATGAGAGAAATTTCTATTAAACAGTACTGCTATAAGGATTCTGATTTCGAGACTTCCTAGGAATTCCTGGCATGCCTCTTTTGCTGCTTAACTGCAAAGATACAGGGTGCTGGTTATCTCACTGGGCGACAGCCACAGTCCACTTACACCTGAGGAATAGAACATCTCGTTTAAATTTGGAGCTTTGTTTTATTCTTTTTAATCAATGTCAGCTATATCTCCGAGAGCTCTTGACACTCTTCAAATAGCCTTGCTCTACAGTTTATAAAAAATAAAGACATGTAACCTAAACAATCTATTTTAACAATTTTACAGTAAACTGATATTATATTGCTTTCAAGCCAAATTATTATCTAAGAACAAACAACACTATGCTTAGCTAAATGCATTTTTTCGCCTGCAATAAACTCAGACACTATAATAATGCAAGTAACATTTCTTCTGAAAGTTAAGAATATGACAGAGCCCCTAGTATTGAATCTAAGGCTCTATATATCCCTGGCCCAAGTGTATCTCTGACTACGGTAAACATAGTTCATAAAAGTCTTTATTTTGAGGCAGGGTGCTGGCGATAAAATCCATGACCTCATATGTGCAAAGTATACACTCTACCACTTAAATCTTATAACTGTCCTCCCCAAGACATATTTTAATACTATACCATTTGATTCTAGGACTTCGGATGTTACTCTTATGGTGAAAGGAAAATCTTTGGGAATAACAGGATACAGTGCTTTCTCAGCAAGAGCACCTAGGTTAGAATAAGAAACAATGACCAAAAGTGTACTAATTCATTATTAAGAATACCATAGAAGTTTATAGATTTGTACTTACCATGCCCAAGTTCTCTTCTATTTACACCAGTTACTTTGCCAATTTCATTTGTTGCGTAAGGAGGAAACTATAATGAATAAAACAAAACCCAACAAAGATGTATATACTAGCAATATTAAGATACCTAAGAAATAATACCAAAATAATAGAAATTGCAAAACAAAAAAACCCAAAACCATGAAGGGGTTTTGGGTGTGATGTTCCAGAAATTTTGACCTGAATAGCGACATATAAAATCACTGTACCATATTTTATCTTGTTCGGTTTTCTGAATCTATACTTTGTTTGGTTTGGGGGTCATGTTTTGTGACTTAAACCCACACTGTGGTTCAAAGGGCTTACTTCTAATTCTGTGTTCAAAGGATCAATACTGGCGATGCTCAGGGGACCATGTGTGGTGCTGGGGATCGAACCCAGGTTGCAAGCATGCAAGGTAAATGCCTTACCTGTTGTATTCTCTGGCCCATTTCACAATAAATACTGAAAAAAAAAATGGGTGGATGAGGCAATAGTCCATTATCCTTCTCCTGTGTACTCTCCCTAATAATCAGCTATAGTTGCATTTTTCATGGTTGCCTCTTTTAAAGTGTTCCATGGTTCTTCAGCTCAAGAAAAAAAAATGCTTTACTCAATTATAATTCCTCTCTTGCTTCTGTAGCATTTAGTTATCTAATAAAGAATTTTTATAAGGGATATGAACCATGAGAATTCCCAAGTTTATGGTTATTCTCTAGCAAACATTTTCTAGCTTAAACATTTTTCAATCATTTAAGTAGATTTAACAGAATTGTTTTTAGGATTCTGGATAGCCAACAATGATCATTAAAAAGTGAACCAACATTTTATACCAGTCTCCCTGGGCATATGTTTCAAATGATTAAAACTAGAGGTATTGTACTTGTGCTTGTTTCCTTAAAATTAGTTGTTTATACAGGGCCAGAGTGATAGTGTAGAGGGTAGGACATCACAGGGGGTAGGGCTTCTGTCTTACATGTGGTTCGATCCCCAGTACTCCATAGGGTCCCCCCAAGCACCACCAGGAGAACCAAGAGAAACCCCTGAGCATCTCCAGTTGTGGCCCAAAATAAAACAGCAAACAAAAAGATCGATTATGATTAAGTTCAATCACAAGCCCAATTATGTAATTTCATATAAAGTAACTTAATATTTAATACCTTGACTTTTAAAAATTATTAACTAAATATATAAATATCAAGATTTAAATGAATTAGATGGATAAAGTGACTTGTCAGATGAGATATTTCAAAAGCCCTATACTGTTAGGCACAGTTGTGAATAAGCACAGTCTTCGCTAACTAAAACTATACTGCCAACTTGATTTTAACTTTCAGGAATGGGAAAAAGTTGCCTTACCTCATAGTGCAGCATGAAATTTTTATCTTTTATCCCACTACAAACAAAAAATACACATTAAACTAAGTTACTGATAGAAACAAATTAATTCAATAAATGAAAGTATTAAGGGGATTTTAAAAGACAAGTGGGTTATGAGAGATGGCCTGAAATTAAAACTGTTAAGAATTAGAAAAATGAAGGTCAAAGCAGTGTTTATGAATTTAGAAGACAGATGTGAGTATTCAGTAGACATATTATCCTGTACTCAGGGATCACTTCTGGCAGTACCCAGGGGACTACATATGCAGTGCTAGGGATTGAACCACTGGTTGGCTGTAGGCAAGGTAAGCACTTTAAAACCCTTGAACAACTTCTCTGGTTCTATATTTATCATAATTGAGGAAAAGACCAAGACACACGGTATCTTGGCACAAGTAATATTCTTCTCAGATGAAATCACAAAAGGCATACTTCCTATGCAGAGGATTTAGAGCTAGAGCTGAATATGCATACTATAAATTGTGTAGTCTTGGGAAAAGATATCTAATAAGACTGAAGGAGAAATAAATTTTGGCAGTTTAGGGAGGGGTACAGGAATTATTAGCACATTTTCTGCATTTTACAAAATGAGGATGCCAAAGGCTAGAAAAGCTGAATGATAATGTACCCTCATGTATGCACGTTATAGATTTAAGATCAGAACATAAATTAATGCTCTGGTCAAGTTCAACGCAGGGCAAACAACTTTTGGCCAAAAGAAGAATTAAAATATAGACAAGGTAAAAGAGATTTAGAAAAACAGATTATGATTACAATGAACAGTTCAGAGTTAGGTATATAGTTGAAAGATCAAATTTATCAAACAGGTGTAAAAAAAATTGGTGATACTATCCTGAAAATACTGGAGATATCCCAATGAGATGTACATAGAAAAGGGAGGCTAAATTAAAAAGTCTTCTGAGACCCTTCATCTGACAAACGGAAGAAATGCTTTCAGACACTAAGGAAAGAAGAACTATGGCTGAGTCCAAAGATACTGATATAATAATGTTGGTATTATATATTCTCATCATCTAAAATTATATCCACATATACTTATGTAATGGTACCAACATAATTAACAACAACAATTAATAATTAACAACACAGAAAGCCCAGTATTTCTATATACAAATTCAAATTATGAGTTGGGATTAGACAAGGACCTCTACATTCTTTTCAGCAACTAGGGATCCTGCTTATATATTTGCTCCCTTGCATATTACAGAAAAACCTACACCTAGGAACTCTGTCTTAAAGCATAATTCTAGAGACAGAGAATATACAAAAATACACAAAAATAACATCAAAAATTCATGAGCTTTGCCAATATTTGTTTGACAAAATGGGTTAAAAGATAGGGGCCGGAGTGATAGGACAGCTGGGTGGGTGTTTGCTTTTTTATGCAGCCGACCTGGGTTCGATTCCTGGCATCCTATATGGTCCCCCGAGTACTACTGGGAGTAATTCCTGAGTGCAGAGCCAGGAGTAATTCCTGAGCATTGCTGGGTGTGACCCAAAAAGCAATAAATAAATAAATAAATAAATAAATAAATAAATAAATAAATAAATGGGTTAAGAGACAAACTACAATAAGAAAAATCCTGTTATGTAAACAGGAGAATTAAGTATAGACATATAGGTTTAAAACAGTAACAATAAGTAGCAATGTATCACGTACACTTCAATTTTATGTACAACATCAGTACTAAAATGTAACTTACTTTATAGCTGTTATAATTCGGTCAGACTTAATATTAGATTCTAATGAATCAAACGTAACAGTACAAAGCACCTAAAAAAGAAGGAAAAATTTCTTAGTTTTTAATTTACTAATAACAGACAAAAACTAAAAATGTCTGAAGAACCCAAGTAGCTCTTTTTTTAAAAAATTAATTTATTCTTTTATTGAATCTCCATGTGGAAAGTTACAAAGCTTTCAGGTTTAAGTCTCAGTCATACAATGCTCGAACACTCATCCCTTCATCAGTGCACATATTCCACCACGAAGAATCACAGTATACCTCCCCCCTCCCTCCACCCCCAAGTAGCTCTTAAAGAAATGGGATATATTCATCTTATACAAAGGCTGACATGACAATACTGAATACAGAAAACACTTATTCACAAATATTAAGAGTTATGTATAAACTACAGTTAACTAGGACCAGAGAGATAGTATAGTGAGTAGGGTGCTTGCCTTGCATGAGGCCAACCTGGGTTCAATCCATCCCATATGGTTCCCTGAATAGCACTGTGTAATCCCTGAGCATCTCTGGGTGCGGTCCCCAAACAAAATATAAACCACAGTTAACTAAAAGTCCAACATTATAAGACTCAAAGCACATATGTAACTGCGGGAAGAACAGGAAAAAGGGCTACTTACAAAAATGTACCATTAGGGAAGACTCAATAATGATCAACCAGAAAAACTGCCCACTTAAAGTTTTCAAAAGTCAGTCATCTTTGGAGGAGTATAACATAATCCACAGACTCTATAATATATCATTCACAATATCAAGGATATTATAAACTAAAAATTTAGAACAAAAAATAAAAAAGAAAATTGGGTTCACCCTTGAGAAGATACAATGAATAGGACTGGTTAAGTCACTAGGTTAACAGGCCATGTTTTTCAGTTTTTTGTTTTTTTTTTTTTTTGGTAAGGATTTTGGTTTTGGCAAGCACCCTATTCACTGTACTATCCTTTTGGACCCTAAGACTCTTTTCTTTTGAAGTTACTTCCTGGTCTTCACACAAAGATTTTTGAGAGCTACTGCAATTGTACTGAAAACATCTTCCCCTTTGTTTTTAATTTTGGGGTCACACAGCTGTGCTCAAGGCTTACTCGTGGTTTTCTGTTCATGGATCACTCCTAGTTGTGCTCAGGGAACAATGGGTGGACTGGGAATGGGTAGGGGAAAGAAAGCTGCTTGCAAGGCTAGTGTCTTACCCCTATATTATCTCTCTGGCTCCATAAAAACATGTTCAAGAAATTATGACTAAAATGCTTTAAGTTTTGTGAAATACAAGTTTGTACATAAAAATTAAATTAACTCTTGCCAGAAAAACCATTCATTTCACAACTGTATGCTAAAAATCAAGACAAAATCTTTTTTTTTTTGTCTTGATTTTTAAAAATCAAGATTTTGACCTTAAAGTGTGCTAGGGATGTGTCTTTAAATTGTTTAGCAATACAGCATTTGTGTTGTGTGTGTGTGAGGTTCTAGATGTGATTCCCCAGTACCATAAAAATAACAAAAGCACATCAATTAAAAATAAAAATAGGAGCCAGAGTGATAGCATAGTAGGTATGGTGTTTGCCTTGCATGTGGCCAACCCAGGTTTGATCCCTGGCATCCTGTATGGTTCCGCGAGCACCCCCAGGAGTAATTCCTGAGTGAATGAGCCAGGAGTAACCCCTGAGCATTGCTGGGTGTGATTCAAAAAGCCAACAACAACAAAAATAGGACATTGGACACAAAGATTTAAATAAGTTGGCTTTTCATCAGAAAAAAACATAAGCCCATAATTCTGTAGCCAACAAGGAGGCTGCACACAAAAGCAAAGAACTTTTCAGATTAAAAAAATATAAAAATTCTTAGAATACTTAAATAATAATACCAAAGGAATACCCTTCTCCCTCCCTCGCCTCCCCCCCACTGAAGAGCTATAATAAATAAGATTTTGAAAAGAAATTAAAAGTTTAAAATTATACACTTGATCCCTGATCACCAGCAGGAGTAGTCCCTCAGGACAGAACCAGGAGTAAGCCTGCTATGTGTGGCCCCAAAACAAACAAGAAAAAGATAAAGTTGGGGGTCACTTAAAAAAGAGTATTTTCCCTCTTTTTTTTTTATTAAAAAAAAAATTTAGAGGGCCCTCCAGCACACCTCCATTCTTTAGAGCTGTCTGTCCAGTACCTCTACTTGCACATAATCTTATACTAATGGGTTCAATCCCTAGTACTGAATATGGTCCTCTGACCTCTGAGGAGATACAGAGGGAGGAGAGGCCTGAGCAGAGTCAGATGTGGCCCCATACCTCCAACCACACCAGAAGGAAAAAAAAATGTATATTTTAAACATTAATGAAAATATTTGAATATATAACACATTTCACATGATACATAGCAGATACCATACCATTAGGTCTAATTAGCTCTGAATTAGAGTTAGATTAGAGCTTTTAGAATCAGAGTTAGAGCTTTTAACAGCTATTTATTACCTGTGTTTGGCCCCTTTGGAATAAGGCAGATCCATGAAGAATTTTAAACATATCTACTTCGCAATTTATATTCCTAAGTGAAGTCAAATCTCGACCATCACACCTATAGTAATAAAGGAAATCAGTATTCAAGTGGTGCAAATTTTCTAACCCCAGTGGCATCACATAAAAATCACACTGAATCAGAATCTTGAGGGTTTTGACCCATATGTACCTGTACTGTCAAAAAAAATTTTTTTTAAGCACTTCATGCTTTTCTCTCATTATGCAGTTGGGGCTGCTTGCTACATACACATTCTCATAGATACACACATCAAATAATCTACACATCCATTTATAAAGCATACAATTTTAAGGGTTGGAGATAAAAAATAGGGGTTAAGGCACTTGCCCTGCATGTGACCACCCCCTCTTTGAGATGCAGCACTACATATGATCCCACATATCATACCATCAGGAATGATCCCTGAGCAGTCAGGAGTAAGCCCTGAGCACTGCTGTACATTGCCCAAACCACCCCCTTCCAAAAAGTAAGATAAGCCTTTTAAAATTCATTTGGAAAAAAACTACACAATTTGTCTTGAACAAGATACCACAAAAATATGTCTATTTACCTTTTGTATTCATTCAAAATGATACTTCTGAAAACTTCCTTTGCAACGGTATTAAAGGATTCTATTAGTTCATATGGATCAGCTTCTGGAAATTTTTCTATAGAAGACAAAACCAAAACAGATTTTCAGTTTGGTAATTGGATTTTCACTTAAGTTCAGTAGTACCAAGGCAGTTAACTAATAAGAGGTAAGCCAAGAAAGATCACTCTGAATATTTAATCCTTAGGAGTAGAAAGTACATTAAATGTTCTCAAGTAGGAGAGACATATCAAGTATTAAATACCTCAAATATGCTGCTATGGGAACTTAGTTTACTTGTTACTGGAACAAAAGTATGTTTAAAATCATCTCTCTATCACAATATATTACCTGACTGTTGGATAATGACCCTAAGTGTTTTAGGCTTCATCAGTTAATTGTCCCTTTTTCTCCTTCCAGAGAAACTTACAGTGCTCTTGCGAGTATCCCTAATCCTGAGTTTATCTTTAACCTTTTCTTTGTGTTTCACTCTCACTGTCATAGTTCCCCAAGTTAGTCTTCATTATATATAAGCCAAAACTTTCTGGTAGCTTTGGATTTTGCATTTATAGTGAATTACCTGCTTTTCTATTTCCCCTATAGCCTTTTTATGTTTTACCATAGAGCAATGTACTCTGTGTAAACACAGAAAGACCGTTAATGCTGTGCTCCTAATATCTGGAAGTTGATTGACTCTGAAATATGTCTACTCCTGGGCATCTGTCATAATCACTCTACTCAGGCTTTGATTGCTGTAGTTTCTAACACCCCAAAAGGGAGGTCCCGCTGTGGAATTGGGATGGATCTGGGTGGACTGGCAAAGCTATCCCAGCATCGAAACTGCACAGTTTAGAAAGCATAAATGCATGGTCTTGATGCAAGCTGTTATGACTTAAGAGAGGACCCCCATGGGGAAGGTCAAGCTGAACTGGTCTGAGAACTTAGTCTGGGATTTACAGTAAAAGTCTTGCTTGCTCTCAGAGAACTAAAAGCCCATGGGATCTTTATCTCTTATTGTGTTTATCCAAATAACTGAGAAGTACTGGTAAGAAGCAGACTTAATTGTTTAACTTAATTGTTTGATATAATGACTAGAGGGAAAGAAAAAAGCAATAAAGATGTCCTTGGGAGATAGAGCATCTCCTTGAGCTTATCTCCCCCCAGATAACTGCCTCTGCTGGAATATTTTACCTCTGTAAATCACAGAGAATGCAATCCTATACCTCTGACCCCTTGCGATGTTCTATAAGTATGTTAGCAGCTCTGAATTAAACGGGCCATTTGCACCATCATCAGTCTGTGGTCCCCTGCCCCTTTGTCTCTATTAGAGAGGCCTGGGGAGGACAGGAAGCGGCTCTTAGCCACCAAATACACGAAGAACCCTCACACTTTGTGAACCCACACCTGACAAATTCAGCAAGAGATCATGAAAGAATCTAATGGATGTTCTTTTCCCCATATCCCCCTTCTTGGGGAGCTTTCCAAGCAATGCTCAGGGGACTTCGTGGCAATTCTCAATAATACTTAGCCAACTGGCAATTCAATGTTAGGTCCTAAGGATGCAGAGCCACCCTGGGGGTGCTTGGGGGCTTCCAGGGCCACCCAGCAGTGTTGTGGAAAGGGGACAGGAAATGTGGGGCTTGGATTTGAACCCAAACTCTGTGAACACAAAACATGTACACCTGACCACTGGGCTCTCTCCCTGACTTCTAACACTTGCTAAGAATTGTCTCCTTCACTGTTTTGTCTGGGGAACACTGATCTTAGTCTGCAAAATTACAAATCTCCAACAACTCTTATTTTAATCATTTTATCAAATCATTTATGAGTCAGGTATCTATTTGTAATGTTAGTGCCTTTAATCTATGTAATGATCTATGAAATTCTATTTTTTACCTCTATAAGTGAGGTAAATTGAGGTCAAACAACTAGTAACCAACATAGCTGTAATCTGAATACAAATGTTTACGTAAGAGGCTTTTAATTAATTTATTTTTACTGATTTTTACTGATACATTTCAGCACAATTCCTGGTTCCTGGTATTCAGATATGATTTGTCACACAAAATTTTATTTAAAATATTACTCAATGTACCTAAAGAATACCAGAGAGGGACTGGAGCGATAGCACAGTGGGTAGTGCATTTGCCTTGCACGCAGCTGACCCGGGTTCAATTCCCAGCATCCCATATGGTCCCCTGAGCACCGCCAGGGGTGATTCCTGAGTGCAGAGCCAGGAGTAACCCCTGTGCATTGCCAGGTGTGACCCAAAAAGCAAAAAAAACAAAACAAAACAAAACAAAACCCAGAGAGTTCATTATGCTAAAAAACAAAACAAAACAAAACAAAAACCACTTTTCTCTAAGTGAGAGGAAATCATTATACAAACTCTGAATAAACAGGATGAAACATAGCAGTAAAAGTAAAAATCTTGGGCTGGAGTGGCACAGCAGGCAGGCTGCTCTTGCCTTGCAGACTGCACCCACACAATCCCCAAGCACCAACTGAAAAGATCCCTAAGCTGTGCCACAAGTAAACCAGGAGTAATCCAGGGTGTGGCCCCCCCAACAAATAAAAGACACATTTTTTTGTTTGGGGGGGGCACACTCAGCAATGCTCAGGGGTTACTCCTGGCTCTGTGCTCTGCAATTATTTCTGCCGGTGCTTGGGGGACCACATAGGATGCCGGGGATTGAAGCCAGGTAGGCCGTGTGCAAGGCAAATGCCCTCCCCGCTGCACTAGCCCTACCCACTATTGCTCTGGCCCCAAAAGACAAATCTTGTAGTAGTTGTTGCAGACTTTTTTTATTATTGGGCTGGAAGAGGGGCACGGTTCACTTGGCTCTGTGCAAAGGAATCACATCTGGCACTTCTTGGGGTGTTGGTGATTCAAACAAGGTTTGTGGCTACAGCCACATACAAGGCAAGCACTTTTTTTTTTAAATCTTAATGATAGTTACAAGCTTTCATGTTTGAGTTACAGTCATACAATGATCAAAGACCCATCCCTCCACCAGTAAGGCAAGCATCTTAACCTCTGCTAACATACCAATGCTAACAGTCCCTGTTACTGTCATCCCATTGTTCGTCGATTTACTCGAGTGGGCAACAGTAACTGTCTCTATTCCTCCCAGCCCTGAGATTTTAGCAGCTTCTCTTTACTCATCTTTCCCAATGATTGGAGGCTCATTCAGGGTCAGGGGAACGAGACCTATCATTACTGTTTTTAGCATATTAAATACGCCACGGGTAGCTTTCCAGGCTCTGCCTGAGTGGGCAGGATGTTCTTGGTAGCTTGTCGGGCTCTCCAAGAGGTGTATATATATAGATATATATAGATATCTATCTATATATATAAAACTCCCTACGAGTAATATATGGAATGCTAACAATAGTTATTAATTTTAAAATATTACACTAAGAGGTATTTATTAAGAACTCATTGTCAAATTTGGTATACATTCAGTCTTGACTGATATATAATAAAATTATTTGCTTAATAATTTCTAAAGGGGGAGGCATGTAATCCCATCAACACTCCCCCACCCATGTAATGCTCTCGTGTACTGAATACTTCCTACATGCTAGGCATAGGTGTAAATAATTTACTCACTTAATCCCCTTAAATCACATGTAGTATTCCAATATCAGATTAGAATTTTTTAAAAATATCAGGTTTTCAAGTGACAGAATAAAGGATATCCCATTTTATAGGATAAGTGTCTATAGAGTAAAGATTATACAGTCAACATTATTTGATCCCACTCTTTGTTGGGTGTAATGATACATTTATTTATTTACTTTTAGTTTTGGGGACGCATTAGCATGCTAGGTGCTCCTGGTAGTGCTTAGGGGACCATATGTGGTGCTGGGAATTGAACCCGATTTGACATGTGCAAGGCATACTACCCTGGTTGGCTGTGTACCACTGTGGCTCCACACCACATTTATTAACATTCTTGAAATGTACCATTTTTGCATATAACTGCAAAATTTTAAGAATCACTGAAAAGAACTGATTTCTGCACAGTTTCACAACTGAAAACTATAAAAAGTCTATCATTTTATTTAAATAATTTTGAAATTAGGGAAAATGAAACTTACCTTTTAGTTGTTCTTCTGTATCTAACCTTATCTTGTTGACAGCTTCATCTCTGGAAATCTAAGGGTTGAGGTTCAGTTACTATACACAATGGCAACACTGAAATAGCACTATTTTAAAATTATTTACAAGCAACACATCATAAGAGTATTCATATTTCTTTAAAGCCAGTATTTCTTTTAAAAACAGATTAGAGCTGGGTGGGAGTGGTGGTACAAGAGTTACTGCACAGCAGGTAGGGTGCTTGCCCTGCACGCAGCAGGTCTAGGTTTGGTCTTGGCATCCCAAATAGTTCCCTCAAGCACTGCCAGGAGCAATTCCTGAGTACAGAGCAAGGAGTAAGCTCTGAGCATTGCCAGGTGTGGCCCCCAATAAAAAAACAGAGAAAACAAAAAAGATTAGAACTGGTTATTGGTAAACAAGAAACATTACCCATTTAACGTATTTACACACATTCATAAAACCTGTACTAACAAAGAATAGAGAAGCAAACAGCTAAGCTTTTCTTTAGTTTTCTATTTAAAGACTTTTTTGTTTGTTTTATTTTGAGGCCACACCTAGTGGTAATGTAGGCTTTCTCCTGGCTCTATGGTCAGGGATCATTCCTGACAGGCTCAGGGGGTCACATGGAGTGCTGGGGATTAAACCGTGCAAGGCAAACACCTTACCATTGTATTATTGCTCCAGCCACACAAAGAATTTTTATATAGCACTAAGATCATAACAAAATTAGGAATTGTGACAAAAGAATCCCCAGAATTTTCACATAAAAAATTAGATATACATACTTTATCATGTTCATAATCTGTAAAAACTGCATAAAGTCTTTCCATGGCAAGTCTGTTTTAATAAAAAAAATAATGTCAGCATAACAGTATCTAGAAACCAAGGCAGTTTGCACTGTAAAAATTTAACTGAAATACTAAAGTGTATAATAAATATTTCATAAAAATTAAAAATATGTATTCATAATTCAACACTGCTAATAAGTTTGCTACTTATAGTGACAGAACAGATCTCTCTTTTCATCCACTTCTTGGGCATCAATCACACATAATGATATACAACCCCTTCTCATTATAACTGTCCAATTAATTTCATCTTAGATTTTCCACATACATACTCCACACACTTCCTTTAATTTCTTGCTAAAAGAAATGATATTTTTTGCTCTATGCATTTTGTATATTACAAGAAACTTGTTGGCACGTTTATATACATCATTCTTAATCTCTGATAATTCTCAGATTAACAGTCGAGACAAATATTAAAATGAAAACTCATGATTTTCCATATTAATTAATTTGCTCGTATTTTTGGTTTCTGTGCAAAATCTGGGGTGTTTCGGGGGACCATGCAGAGCCAGGGATCAAACCTGAGGCTCCTGTATGAAAATTAAGGCCTCTTGAGCCTGCCCTTAACTCACTTCATAACTACTGAGCGAACTATGCATGTACAATCACACTTGAAGTACTGCCATGAAGTGTTTATACCGCATTACTTTGTAAGAACCTAAGTTTCATAGATATTTAAATACTTTAAGCTTTATTCTCTGAGAGAGCAATATGTGAATAACATGGATGTTGATCAGTATGTCTCCCCTTTCATTTTAGATTCAAACTTGGGCCCTTGAAAAATAAAGTATGCTTGTTCCTTTTAAGGTATTAAGCTGCTATTTATAATAGCATTGTAGCACTGTCATCCTGTTGCTCATCGATTTGCTCAAGTGGGCACCAGTAACGTCTCCATTGTGAGACTTACTTACTGTTTTAGGCATATCAAATACACCACGGGGAGCTTGCCAGGCTCTGCCGTGAGGGCGAGATACTCTTGGTAGCTTGCCGGGCTCTCCGAGAGGGACCAAGGAATCGAACCTGGGTCAGCCACGTGCAAGGCAAATGCCCTACCTGTTGTGTTATCACTCCGCCTCTTTACTTAATTTACTTAGTAATTCCAGAAATTTTAGGTACCAAAAGTCTCTCAGCGATCAAATAGAGCACTGGTAGGATAAATTTTGCAACCAATTTTATAACTCTAGAAACTTATGTTTAATTAAACTAAACCATTACTTTTTGAACCTGTTTTCATGTGTCATGATTAGTTCAACTCACAAGATTTTCTAGGTCAAATATTCTAATCCAATACAGATACAAATATGTATATTTCCATAACAGCTTAAGACCTTTGAACCATCAACTTTTATGAAACATGAGAAAACCTTTTTTTCTAACTTAATTTCAATAGTTCTTGTACCTTAGTTATTTCAAATCATGAACTTTCTACACCAGATATTTTTAACAATTCCACAAGAATACAAACATGCTTTCAGACACAGAAAAAGGCCCTTAGTTTTTACCAAACTTTGATATAAGCATAAGAAAACATTTGAACTGCCAATGCTTATAAAAAACATGAGAAAACTTTATAGTAAGATTCCTAAATAGAAGAATAATTTTTATGAAGGAATGCATGCACAGTGGCATCTATTGGAAGTGTTTTCCTGAGAGAAAATTAAGTCTGGTGACAATTTCAAATTTTCTTTTGTACCTAAGTTCTTACTTATGAGCCTGTTTCACAATCTCTGGTGATGGAGTAAATAGCTTCTGAGGTGTCCTCTTGGTAACTCCCATTTCCTTTACCAACTGCTGGATCCCCTGAATTATTTGTTGGGTGTATTTCACTCCTACTTTGATAGCATGGCAAAGGTCCTGCTGTAAAATGTTTTCTGCAGAGGCTTCCAACATGACTATTGAAAGAAAAAAGAGAATAAAAGATTGCAACTGAGCCTTTTAGCAATATGGCATTTTAAATACCACAACATGAACACTAACAATCAATTTTATTATCTTTTACTTTTTCCTCAGAATCAACACACTGGGGTCCATTCTCTAAATATTCCAAGAGGTCAAGTAGCAGTATTGAGTGGAACCCAAATATTTTATTGAATCACCAAGTGAAAAGTTACAAAGTTCTCAGGCTTATATCTCAGTTACACAATGCTCAAACACCCATCCCTTCACCAGTGCCCATATTCCACCACCAATAAAAACAAAAACAAAAACAAAAGCAAAAACAAACAAACAATAAAAAGTATACATCCCACCCCTCACCCCCCAACCCACCCCGTACGTGAGTGATAATTTCACTTCCTTTTCTCTTTACCTTGATTACATTCCAGATTTCAACACACAACTCACTATTGTTGTTGCAGTTTCAAAACAGACTCACTATTTTTGTTGGAATTTATCCCCCAAGAATACAGCTCTATTGACAAGGAAATATTTGATAATAAGTTTTCCACTGATGAGAATGAAGAGATAAAAAGTCACGCGGTCGCGGTAGCGGCTGCGCGGTTTACAATTTCTGTATTATAGTAATTAAGTCCACGGAGATTTAAGTTGGAAAATGAATCATTTCCCTTCCTGGAACAGCATGTAGCAAAAGCTTAGTTCACAGTCTCCATACATGGTTGCAAGCACTTGCTGGAACCCCAGATCCTAAAGCTGTCTCTGGTTCCTGCTCGTTCCACATCCACCGGCTGTGCAAAGGCATGGCCACCCAGGTTGAAACCCGGCTCCGGCCTGAGACTGCCCCGGTATCCTGCGGCTGTTTCAAGTTCAAAGCACATTTTTTTTTTTTCCGAGCCAAAAGTTCATACCTGCTCAAAGGACCCACAAAATGTCGGACACCACGCCTTCTCCCGGAGGGGAGAGAGACCAAGAAGGAAGGATATTTCCTCCGTTACCCAGCGTGGGGCAAAAGCTTAGTTCACAGTCTCCATACATAGTTGCAAGCACTTGCTGGAACCCCAGATCCTAAAGCTGTCTCTGGTTCCATGAGTCCCTGGGAGCCCCAAGTGTAGAAATCGAGTACCTCTGGGTTAGGATTCTTAAGATGGCACCTGCCATGCGGTTGCTGCCGCCGCCGCCGTTTTCCGTGCAGGAAGACAGGGTGGGGAGGAAAAAAAAATCCACTCCCGGGCAGCACAGAGTTGAAGCCCAGTTTGCAGTCCCAGTGCATTGTTATTAGAAGCTGCGCTGGATGCCCGAGAGTGTTAGGTCTCTGGAATCAAAGTCTTTAGGCGCAGAGGGCCCTGCCTTCTGATATTTTATTATTTACATTTTTCATCTTGTACAAAGTCAATGATCATGTGAATACCTTTTCTTGTTTTAATGTTTTTGTTTTGGATCTCTCTTGGGGATGACTCCTGCAGGCTTCGGGTACAGGGATTGAACCCAGGTCAACCAAGTGCAAGGCAAGTGCCCTAGCTGCTAAACTAGCTCTCCAGCCCTGTGAATACATTATAACCATAGCAGATATATTAACCAACTTTGTTGTCTTTAAGGTTATTATCTAAAACAGCATTTCTCAACTGGGGTCTATCCTCAAAATATACTAAGAGGGTCACAAGTGAAAACTGCATAAATGGGAGGTGGCAGGAAGGCTTAGGAGACTAAGCTATGGGTGTGTGTGTGTGTGTGTGTGTGTGTGTGTGTATGTATGTGTGTGTGTGTGTGTGTGTGTGTGTGTGTGTGTGCGCGCGCGCGCGCGAGATCACTGCATCACTGTGAAAACTGCATAAATGGGAGGTGGCAGGGAGGCTTAGGAGACTAAGCTATAGGGGTGTGTGTGTGTGAGTGTGTGATCACTGTATCACTGTGATCCCACTGCTCATCGATTTGCTTGAGTGGGCACCAGTCATATCTCCATTGTGAGACTTGTTGTTACTGTTTTTGGCATACTGAACATGCCAGGGTAGTTTGCCAGGCTCTGCCGTGTGGGCGAGATACTCTCGGTAGCTTGTCAGGCTCTCCGAGAGGGGTGGAAGAGCCGCGTGCAAGGCAAATGCCCTACCCTCTGTGCTATTGCTCCAGCCCATGTGTTTGTGATATTAACTAAATTTATTTAATATTAAGAATTCAGTTATTCGGTTATTTTCACCAGGAGACTGGGTCTTGCACATGACTTAAACCACATCTCTAGAAGTAGCCAGGGTTACTACTGGATCTTTGCTCAAATGGGCTTGGGAGAACTAATGGGGATTCAAACTAAGGTTAGCTTTATATAAGTAAAGTGCCTTGCTTTCCAGACCATTAAAGGTATTTTTAAGAAGCCAAAACTTGTAAGCAAAATCTTGAACAAATGCAGTACTGAATCTACTTACCAATCTGACTTTTAGGGGCACCAGCAACCACTAAATTTAAAGTACTGGAGGACATTTCTTTTCGTGTTGGGTTAACAACAAATTCTCCATCAATCATTCCCATTCGTACTGCCCCTAAAACATTAAAATATTGGCAATGAATTAGAAAAAAGTCAATTTTAAAGACAGTATTTCAGAGATGGTTCAAATAACCTATGTTTAATTATGACCACAATAAAGTTCATTATTTCTACCAAATTTATTTAAGGCTCACTAAGTACTCTATCCTACTTTCTGGCCTCATTAGTCCCCTACAATTGTATAATTTCTTCTATATCCTGTGATCACACTCAGGCTGATCTAGACTATACATTTTCCATATATCATCTGACTGTACTAAAATTCAGCTTTAATTTTGATTATTATGTGTCACTGATACCTGGTCAATAATGGACTACATATCTGGGTGGTTCCAATAAGCTAAGCCATTTATCCAAGGTGTGTAATAGGCTATACTATTTAGATTTGTAAAATTACATTCTATCACTTCATTCAACAATACAAATGCTTACTGACCCAATTCTCAGAATGTATTCTCCTTGTTAAGTGATATATCACTGTCACTGCCATCCAGTTGCTCATCGATTTGCTCGAGCGGGCACCAGTAACATCTCCATTGTGAAACTTGTTGTTACTGTTTTTGGCGTATCGAATACGCCACAGGTAGCTTGCCATGCAGGCGAGATACTTTTGGTAGCTTGCTGGGCTCTCGGAGAGGGGCAAAGAAATCAAACCCAGGTTGGCTGCGTGCAAGGCAAACGCACTACCTGCTGTGCTATCACTCCAGCCCAAGTGATATATAATTGCATTTATTCATTTTGGGGTTTTGGCCATACCCAGCGGTGCTCAGAGCTTACCCCTGGGTCTGCACTCAGGAATTTCTCCTGGAGGTGCTTGGGAAACATGGGATGCTGGCGATGGAACCTGTATCAATTGTGTGCCAGGCAAATACCCACGTGCTGTACTATTCTGGCCCCCAATATACGACTGTATTTAGAGAAGCACTTCTTTTTTTTTTTTGCTTTTTGGGTCACACCCAGCGATGCACAGGGGTTACTCCTGGCTCTTCACTCAGGAATTACTCCTGGCGGTGCTCAGGGGACCATATGGGATGCTGGGATTAGAACCCGGGTCGGCCGCGTGCCAAGGCAAACGCCCTACCCGCTGTGCTATCGCTCCAGCCCAGAGAGAAGCACTTCTTGAAGAAGTGCTTGTTAAGTAACCTCATAGGACTAAGCCTGCCCTTTTCTATCATTTTCTTAGCACTTAGAATATATATTATGATAATTCCTCACTTAAAAAAGAAAAAAAAATTCATGAACAAAACTGGTGGCTCTGGTGGCACCTCATGTCTCAAGAGGAGCAGCACTGCATCCTGGGGCCCTAGCAATGAACTACCAGCCCATTTGGCTGACAACTGCCAGCAAGGTTCCTGGGTCTCCTGAGCATTGCTTGAGTGATTAGCCCCCCAAAAGGTCCTAAAACAAAAAAGGCAACTAAGAACTTAAGTATTTCTTGAGCTATAAAACCTCTAACACAATAATATTTGTTATTGGAAATATAATAAGGATAAAAATATCAAGGAGTTGAAAGGAGACTTAGATGTATTTAACTCCCTCAGAGATAATAAATGGGAATTAAAAAGGTGTATTTAAATCTTAACTTACCCACAGGTCCATTCCAGGGAATATCTGATAATGAGAGGGCTACAGAAGCTTAAACAAGAGAAGAAAAAAAAAAGTCTGTAAGAGAATGGTCTTGAAATAAAAACCCAACAAAAGAAGTGATAATTTTAATCTTTATTTTTATACATACCACCATTAATTGCTAGGATATCGGGTTCATTAATACCATCTACTGCTAACAAATTACAAAGGACCTGGTACAAGGGAAAAAATTCAGATTAGTTATTATGTCTACTTGATTTGGTAATTTATTATTTTAGTTAACATCTTGGCCTTAAGACAGAAACACTATATGACTGAAAATTAAATATTATATGATTAAAATTTGTAGTCAACCCCTCTTATTCTGGAAACCACTAAACAACACACTTGGCTTTAGGCAAATTACTTAAATTAATCCTCAAATATTTCTTCATCTTTAAATGGGAAAAATTAATAGCATCTGCCTAGTTGGCTCTGATGAAAACTACTGGAAATACTGTGTAGAACGCATTTATGATGTGAGAGGCCTGTTCAAAGTATTAAGCAAATGTCAGCTATTTCTATTACGTGAAAACAGTGTTTCCTGTTTGTAAGCATAGACAATGCAAAGCAGTATCATTTGTTTTACATTGCAAAAATATGCTTATCAAGGTGCTTGCCTTTCATGCAGCTGACTCAGTTTCCAACCCTGGCACCACATATGTTGCAAGGCATATTCATTTTTATCAAGAAAATTAAAATCATCAATTTTTTTTTTCTTTTTGGGTCACACCCGGCAATGCACAGGGGTTACTCCTGGCTCTGCACTCAGGAATCACCCCTGGCGTGCTCAGGGGACCATATGGGATGCTGGGAATCGAACCCAGGTCGGCCGAGTGCAAGGCAAATGCCCTACCCGCTGTGCTATTGCTCCAGCCCCCTAAAATCATCAATTTTATTGTTTTCACAATACAGTTAATCAAACTTTTCATGCATATAGAATTCTAATACCACATCATTAGAGAGCCCTCCTCCCCTCCAGTGTTTTGGGAAATTATTTTATTTTATATTCTTTATATAATGTTTAGCCCAAGAAGTATTAAAGAGATCTATTAAGTAATTTTGACTGAAATGAAAATTAAAAATGTGTCTAAAACAGAACTAACCTGTGTATCATAAAAGTAGCCAGCTGGAAAGAGAGGTCTGATTGAACGATCTGTGACGGGGGAACACAGGAAAAGACATTAAGGATAATACTGACTGAAGTTGCTGCTTTATATTTCAAAACTTTCCCTCCTTTGAATACCAGACTACAAACAAAACGACCAACCAAAAAAACCCAAGACCACAAATCAAACAACAACCAAAAAACCCTTGGATTGACTTACTAAGAGATTCATTGACGTTTATTCACAGATAAATGTCAATGTATCAATTAACATACCGTGAACTCTAATAACTAAATTATATAATAGAGCAGAAGTGCAGCATCCTAAAATTCAGAGGATACTTTGCACTCTGACTCCACTAACAACAGTGACCGATAAAAGCAGATGAAAGAGATGGAAAAACCTATAGCAAACCAAAAGAACATATTTCCGTAGTATCACTTGACAAATAAATACAGATAACTATCAATTTCTATGTTCAAGAGCTTAAAAACTACCAAAATATTGGCATCAAAATTTGGAAGATTATAGGTGTATTTTACTTTCCTCTTTTTTCATGAAATCACCTTGAGATAGTTATTAATGCTATTCATGATTTGGATTCAGTCATACAATGTTACAACACCCAACCCTTCACCAATGTACATTTTGTGCCACCAGACATTTTTCTTCTTTCTTCCCCATCCTTTCTCCTCCCTCCCTCCTTTCCTTCCTTTCTCCCTCCCTCCTTTCCCTCCCCCCTCTCTCTGTCCTCTATTCTTTTAGTCATTGTGGCTTACAATACAGTAAGTATTGTAGTCATTGTGGCTTACAGTACTGAAAGGTTATCTATCAGGTATATCACTTTACCTTCTTTCAGCACTCAGTTCTTGTAAAGACATTATTTTAATAGTTGGTGAATATAATGCTTTCAAGAAATTACACTGCTGAACATAAAAAAATTGAGAAATACTAGAAACAGATGAGAGAGCAGAGGTAAGGGTCATGGAATTTATATATCCAATCATTAGAAATTCATTTATTTAGTCAACAGATTGGGCAACTATTCTATGCCTTATGTAGGTTTAGGGGATTCAGTAATGGTTAAAGTTTTTATTTCCATGGTGTCCACATTTGAGTGACTGGATACAGGCAGTATATAATCTCAGGTGGTAATAAAATGAAAAAAAAATTAAGAGATATTGTCTAAGACAAGAGACCGATGCTCACACATTATGAGGTGATGCCTCTCCGTTAATATCTTACCTATTACCCGACTTGTAAGAATTTCTTTATCAGACGAACCAATCTCTCTTCTAAGATAATTTGTGGGAATTCTACCTGCTGCAGCAGCCTTCTGTCTATAGTCAACCTGAGGAAGCAATGTGGGAAAAAAATTCATTTCACTCATTTTTGCATTTTCCCAGAAATAATGTGCAATTACTTATTTTCTTGAGGTTGCTAACAACATTACAGACTGAATGTGAAATATTTTATTTACTGTTATTGTTTTGTATCTCCTCTAGAAATAAGAGTTGATAAAAATGTCTCTTATTATAACCTACTCTTATTCTCAAAGTAGCTTATTCTAGTGAGGCTAACCATTATCTTTTTTTTTTTTGTATCCACACTATTAGATATAAATGCTGTCTCACTTTCTTTAATAGAAAGAAATCATAAACCCTTACTAATCCTTTACTATAATATATACTCAAAGACTCATATTAATGGCAAACCCATAACCAGTGAATCAACTGCTTATTATAATTTTGCTTTTTTTGGTCACACCCAGAGATGCACAGGAGTTACTCCTAGCTTTGCACTCAGGAATTACTCCTGGCAGTGCTCAGGGAACCATATGGGATGCTGGGGATTGAACCCTGGTCGGCTGCTTGCAAGGCAAACGCCCTACCCCTACTCCCTGCCCCCCTGCTATTGCTCCAGCCCCTCCGATAGCTTATTTAATATCAAAATAATATGTAATTTTACTATTGTCAAACTACGCACTTTTCCCTTTTGGTCATGCTAGGGATCAAACCTAGGCCTCAAAAATGCAAGGCAGGAATTCTATTGCTGAGCACATCCCTGGCCTGTACCTGGACATTTTAAAGTAAGTTTACGACTAACACAATTAGTTATAAAGCTGTCAGTTTATCTTTTTTTTATTTTGGGAGAACACTGTTGGTATGTGGGGGCTTGCCTGGCTTGGGAGACAATGTGCTGCTTACGACTGAACCTGGAATTACCACATGCAAAGCACGCCTGCTAGCCCTTGAACCATACTCTGGACTCCCCAAGCTATGACAGTAAATTCTCCTAGTTAGTATCAAACAACTAAGGAAAACCCATTATTATATTAAGTTTACATTTTGCACTCAATATAGACTAGACAAAAATATTAGAAATTCTATATTTATGTTGTGTTAATAAATTTAGTTCAGATAAACCAGGAAAATACTTACCACCAGAGGCATAAATTGAGAAGGTGATGGTTTTGTTTTACTGACTGCTGTGACCATTACTGCAGTGTCACCTGACTTAGTTGAACAGAAACAACACAAATAAGTTATTTTAAAATCAGATATTAACATGTTAAGTAGTAATTCAATCCTATTCTAGTTCTTATTCTCTTTTGGAGGTTATTTGATGACAATGAAAAATAAAAATAGTTATAAGTAGTTCAATCTGTAAGATAAGAAAATACATTAGAAAAGCCAGTAAGCTTGGGCTTTTTAAGTGCAATAGAAAAGGAGAAAACGGCTAACTGATAGCTCAGTAAGACCCAATTATATCTTCTACTTCTTATGTGGACATTTAGGTTTTCCCAAGTACTACTATTGAGGAACTAGTAAAAGCATTTTCTTAAAAAAACATTACAGAATATATGAACAGATAAAGAGAAATTCAAGTTTAGAAGAAATATGGGATGCCAGGGATCGAACCCTGGTAGTCCTGCCCAAGGCAAACACCTTACCCACTGTACTATCTCTGGCTCTAGAAGAAATTTTGAGACTAACATATGCAAGTCTCTGGCTCTCTGGTTATCTGAATTGGATATGAAAACACAAATGGTTTGAATTTCAAGTACCACAATTCTAAGAAACTGCACATTGTAAAAGTATTTTCTTCCACTATCCATAACAGGCAGAGAGTCTCTTGCCAGCACGCCTGGCTGTCTTCCCCGGGGCCCCTAGGAGGGGATGGGCTCCAGCTTCCCTCCCCATCCCAAGCAGAGCTCCCAGCGGCCGAAGACCACCAGAACTTAGCTATAGCCATGCCTGAGGCCCCTCTTCACACGTTCGGACAGGCCTCATGCATGAAGGTACCGGCAGAGGAGCCCAGGTGTGTGTAATCCCATCAACAGCCAACATCCAGAGAGAGACTTAAAAGCAAGCTCTCAGAAGCGCACAGCCTCTTGTAACCTACTTCTCTGTCTGGGAGAAACTGGCAATCTTCTGCGAGTTTCCTGCCCACATGGGACAGCCTTGCAAGCTTCCCATGGTGTATTCACATGCTAAATCCAGTAGCATGCTGGATCTCATTCCCCTGATCCTGAAAGAGCCCCCAGTACGACATCGACATCGTTGGGAGGGTCGAGTCAAGATAAGACTTCTAAGATCTCAGGGAAAGGACAAAATGAGAGGTTACTGAGCCCGCTTGAGAAATCGGTGATTAATGGGATTTCGTGATCGTGATCCTTAACAGTTCTTAAAATAAAAACGTAAATATCTGAACTTTTTACCTGTACTACTGCAGAGCCGTCTGCAAATCTGGCCAGTTTTCCAGAGGATAATTCTAATTTTCTGTTAAAAAAAAAATAGTCAATACAAGAGGACTCAGGTCATAGTTCGTTTCCTAGTTTGAAATAATCAGGATTCTGGTAGAAAGACCCAGCAAAACACAAATCAGAGAGTGAACAGTCATAAGAATGAGAAGTAAAGGGCTCTTAATTAGAAATTAAGGTATAAGATGACTCTCAATAAAAAACAATTATTTTGGGGGTGAAGAAGCTGGGTTATCTTTTTGGCGTAAGCCCCACACCCAGTATAGCTCAGGCATGACTCCAGGCACAGTGCTCAAGAGTTGTTCCTGGTGGTGTTGGGGGAACCTTGTAGAGTTGGGGAATGAACCTGGGTCTTTTAGATGCAAAGCATGTGCTCCAGCATACTGAGCTGTCTCCAGCCCCAAGACACTATCTTTTTAAATGTTTAAAAAGATGTTTAAAATGTTTAAAAATGCTTCCTGTTTACCACTTTACCTATAGTGGTAAAAGGGAACAATCCTATGCCTTTTTGACCAAAATGACCCCCAAACACACAAATAAAATCATATTCTTATTTAAAATTCTTTAAAATCTTGGGGCCGGAGTGATAGCACAGCGGGTAGGGCGTTTGCCTTGCACGCGGCCGGCCCGGGTTCGATCCCCGGCATCCCATATGGTCCCCCAAGCACCGCCAGGAGTAATTCCTGAGTGCAAAGCCAGGAGTAACCCCTGAGCATCGCTGGGTGTGACCCAAAAAGCAAAAAAATAAAAATAATAAAATAAAATAAAAAATAAAATTCTTTAAAATCTTGGCCACAGCTTTCATGAAAAAATATAAATATCTGATTATTATATTATTATATATTATAGTATATATAACATATACTATATTATAGATAATATAATATTATATAATATTATATTATTATTATAGTCTACAAAAACCTCTTTGTTCAGTAACAGTGCCAAGACAAGTCAACGGTGAAAAAGTCTTTTCACAATGGCATTGTGAAAATTGGTATTAATTCCTATTACAAACAAAACAATTCAAAATGGATCACAGAGCTAAGAGTTAAACTTAGTCATGAAGTTCGCCTATAAATGGATGGACATGGAGAGTATCATGCTGAGTAAAATGAGTCGGAAGGAGAGGGACAGATATAGATTGACTGCATTCATTTGTGGCATGCAAACATGTATCTATATAGTAGAAGACTAATTCCATGGCCAAGGAAAACAGAGGTTAGAAGGACAATGGTTGGATCTAACCACATGTGGGGCTGAGAGTAGGTAAGACAGAGAAGAGACCAGTATGACAATAATAGCAGGGAATGACCACGCTGGACAAAAACTGAGTTAAAAGTACATAAAGCAATATTCTTTTTTATTTTTTTCCTTTTTGGGTCACACCCGGCGATGCACAGGGGTTACTCCTGGCTCTGCACTCAGGAATTACCCCTGGCGGTGCTCAGGGGACCATACAGGATGCTGGGATTTGAACCCGGGTCGGCCGTGTGCAAGGCAAATGCCCTACCCTCTGTGCTATCTCTCCAGCCCCATAAAGCAATATTCTGGATAACCTTTCAGTATCAATACTGGAAACCACAATGCCCAAAAGGAGAGAGAGCGAGAGCGTGAAAGAGAGCGCTTGAGAAAGAAACAGAGAAGAAAAGCATCTGCCATAGAGGCAGGCAGGGGGTGGGGAGAGGGAACCTGGGGACACTGGTGCTGGGAAATGTACACTGGTGGAGGGATGGGTGTTGGAATACTGTATGACTGAAATCCAATCATGAACAGCTTTGTAAGGGTCTATCTTACATTGTAAGGGTCAATCTTAGTGGTTCAATAGAAAAGTTAAAAAAGTTAAACTTGGACTAGTAAAGCACAAGTCCTACATGTGCAAGACCCTGGCTTGGATCCTGGTGTTGTTCCCCCCGCCCCCCACACACAACCAAGCATTTCAGTTTTTAAGAATATCATCAAGAAACTGAAACAGAGGCAAGGGAGACAGAAGATAGAAATGGATCAGTGGCACACAACTAGGAGCAGGCACAGCCTGGCACCCTTCTCTGAGCAACGCTGAGAAACTCACAAACACTACCCAGGTGGGGCTTGGTGGCCCCCAGGGCACTGGGGTGGGGACCTGGTGGTCCCTGGTATGGCTAGGCTTTAGCTTTAAATCACACCACCTAGTTGCCTTGGAGTCCAGGTCCTCTGAGCACTAGCTGAACTGCCCCCTTCCAATGAACCAAAACCTGAAATAAAACTTAAAGATTAGGAGAAAATATTTGCAAATGCATAGCCTTGATACAAATGTGAGGTATTAATACAACTTAACAATATATTTTTTAAAAATTGGCAAAGACTTGAGATGTCTAAGGAAAGGCTTACAAATTTATAGATAAAAAATAAGTGCATGAAAATATGCTCAACATCATCAGCCCCTGGGGAAAAGAGAGCACAAGGTTAAGTAGGGCTGTTTCCCCAAGTCCTACATAATCTTTTTTGAGCCTCTGTTATCTTCATTATAAAATGAGAGTCACAGTATGTTCACTGCCAGATTTAGAGTTTTAAAAGCCGGCACACTGATCAGTAATAAATTGATGTTTACCTCCCCTTCCTACCCAGGGCCAGACTTTCAGTGGTACTTTCAGGCACGTGTTTAGGCAACCATTTGATACGGTGGCATAAACACTGTCAACTCCTTATCACCGCAGAACGTCGCCCACCAAGGCCAAGAGTACCTGACAGCAGAGGGGGCGGGAGGGCAGGTGGTCAGATTGCGGAAAGAAGGAAACCAGGACAAGAGTGAAGACTACGAAGCAGAGGGCATGAGGCTGGCACCGCACAGGCGGGCTGGAGGGTGTCTGACGCCCGGCTCCAAACTAGAGAAGGGAAATCTGGAACTTAGGGTTTGGGGCTAAGCGCGGTGGAAGAAGACACGAAGGCCGAATTCGTACCCTAGAAGATGAAAGTCCATGTTGGCCCACGCGCAGCCTGGTGCAAGGACAGAGAACGCACGGCCCTTACCTGCTGCCTAATTCCACCGCCACGGCTCGAGATCCCGCGCCGCCCCATAGAGCTCGCACCTGCAGCTGGGTCAGCGCCCGGTGCCGTCCCGGAAGACGGAGCGGACCCTCGCCCAGCGGCCGGAGCCGGAGACACGAGCAGCAGTGCTTGCAGGCCGCCATGACACTCAGCACGCCATGGCCCGGGCTGCATCCTGATAGGTCGATCTGCGGGTGTTGGGCGGGGCCAGAGGCAGTTTCGTTTCCGCGGGGTAGGCGAGGCGGACGCCGGGGAACTGGGGCCCCGAGGTCTCTTTCTACGAAGGCCACAGAGGGCCAATTCTCTCTGAACGCGGTCGCGACTGTCGCCTGCCTCTGCGTTTCAAGAAAGGCAATTAGAAAAAGAACACCTGTTAAATACCAAAACTTATTTTGCTATCAGAGTTTAACAGCAAGTCTTAGAACAATGTGTTTGATAAGAAAAGTAAATGTAGTGATACTAGAAGCCAACGTAGTCCACACTTTTTTCTTGCGGACTGAGAGTATTTGTAGTGGTAATAGGCAGAGATCTCTCTTATCTGGTTTTTATAAATTCCTTAGGGCAAATACATTGCTGCAGAGATTTATGTTCACTCTTTTTTAGTAAATTGATTTTATTTTTCGTTGAAATAAAATCTACAGCATAATTTTATATATTAATGTCATTTGGATTAATTTCCTTTGTTAAAATTAGCTTTTTCAGCCCCTTTTGATCGAATCTCAGTATTCTGTTTTTTGGTTTTTTTGGGGGGGGGCAAGGGTGCTCATATTTACTCCTCGCTTCTGGCTCTGAACTAAGGAATCACTCCTAGGGGAGACTATATCTGGTGCCTAGGATCAAATCCCGGTAAGCTGTGGCTAAAAAAAGGCAAGTGCTTCGGCCATGGTAGTTAATATTTTCTAACATCAGAAACTTTTTTAAACGTCAGATTTTTCCTGTAACATGCGTTCAAAAGATTTTTTTTCGAAAGTTTGAAAGTCTGTAACTGTACTTCAGGGTGATTCATTAAAAAAAGAAAAAAAAAGGTTTGTTTGGACTAAGAATAGTTGTGGTTTTTTTTTAATTAAAAAATTTTAAATTGTTGTTTGAGGTAACATAGTTACAATGGAGGTTTTATGGTTTTGGTATGAAATATAAACAAACTTTTGGTTTTTTAAAAATAACTTTATTTTGGGGCTGGAGAGATAACACAGTGGGTATGGCGTTTGCCTTGCAAACTTGGCTGACCCAGGTTCTATTCCCAGCATCCCATATGGTCCCCCGAGCACCACCAGGAGTAATTCCTGAGTGCAAAACCAGGAGTAACCCCTGAACATTGCCAGGTGTGACCCAAAAAGTAAAACAAACAGACAAACAAAAAAAACTTTATTTCTCCACTGTCTTAGAAATAGCACCAACTACATTAGTAGATTTTGTATTCTTTTGACTAAATGGGAGAATGAAAAATAACTCTTAATAACTGAACAAGTATTTTCTTTTGTACCAGGAAGTATTTCTTTAGTACTTTTCCCAGGCTCAGTAATGTTGTTATGATACGTGTTTACATTTCTTTTGTTTTTGTTTTGGAGCCACACCTGATGGTCTCAGGGATTACTCCTGGCTTAGTGCTCAGGGAGCACTCCTGGCGGAGCTCAAGAGCATGAAGTGGTGCTGGAGATCAAACTGTGGTTTATCATGTGCAAGGCAAGCACCTCTACCCTGTCCAATCTCTGTGTTCTGGGAGCTTATTTTTCTTATCTATTTTTTTTTTCTTTTTGGGTCACACCCGGCGATGCACAGGGATTACTCCTGCTGTGCACTCAGGAACCACCCCTGGCGGTGCTCAGGGGACCATATGGGATTCTGGGATTCCAACCTGGGTGGGCTACGTGCAAGGCAAATGCCCTACCCGCTGTGCCCCCTCCAGCCCTCTCCTTTTGTCTTTTGTTTGTTCGTTTTAAGTCACACCTGGGGCTACCCCAGCTCTGCACTCAGAAAGGTGCTGGTGTTAATTTTATTTATTGCCTCTCTATTACATTTATTCTATTACATTTATTCTACTCATATTATAATGGGATCTTTAGGGTTTTTGATGCAGATCCTCAAGCTATCTATAAATAGTGAGTTTATTACTTTGCAATCTGGATTTTTAAATTTTTTAAAAAATTTTTTATTAGTGAATCACTGTGAGGTACAGTTACAAAAAAATATAAACAAACTCTTAGGGCAAACTGCTGGCTATTAGAAAAATGAAGAGAAAAGGTTTTTAGATTTGAATTTGAGTCATTTTTAGGTGATGGATAAATTTAAACAACTCTTTTTTCAATCTTTTTCTGTTTTTTATTAAAAATTGATTGACGTTCTATGACTTGCAATACTATTAATAGTGGTTTCCATGCTCATAATTCCAACACTACATCGATCACTAGTATACCTACCTCTTCCCTAAGGACCCTAAAGCCCCTTCCTTCTAGCACCCCGGCCCCAATTCAGGTTTGTGAATTTGTTTCCCTTGTTGTGTTGCCTTTGGCCCTTTGTTGCTACCTTGCTGTGTATCCTTAAGTCTCACAACTGAGAGATCCCTTTCCTTCAGACTGACTTTATTCAGCACCATATTCTTTGGTTCAATCTATGTTGCAGCAAATTGCATGATTTTGTTCTTAGAATTGCATTTCATTTTTTTTGCATTTGCATTTTATTGTATGTATTGCCACATTTTCTTGATACATTCATCTATAGTTGGGCATTGGAGTTTTTTTCATATCTTTGCTATTGTAAGTGTAGCGATGTAGTGATAGTTAATTTTTTTTTTTGTCTTTTTGTTGTTGTGTTTTGTGGATAGCTAGATAGATGCCTAGAAGTGGTCACTGGGTATGGTAGTTCTACTCCTTTTTTTTTTTTCTTTTTTGATGATACCTGGTGATACACAGGGGTTACTCCTGACTGCACTCAGGAATTACTCCTGGCAGTGCTTGGGGGATCATATGGAATGCTGGGGATCGAACCTAGGTTGAATTTTGGGAGGGATCTTCATATTGCTTTCCAAAGGCAGAACCAGATGACATTCCTGTCAACAGTAGATGAGTGTTCCTTTCCCATCTACAATTCCACCAACACTGTCACTATTCCAGGGTTTATATATATATATATATATATATATATACACACACACATATATACATATATATGCCATTTTCAATGGTGTGAAATGATATTGTTTTTATTGGTGTTTTTCTAATTATGAGTAACAACGAGCACTTTTTCACCTATTGTCCATTCACATGTCTTCTTTGGGAAAGAAGGGTAGGGCATTTGCCTTGCACGGGGTCGACCTGAGTTTGATTCCTCCATCCCTCTTGGAGAGCCCGGCAAGCTACTGAGAGTATCCCACTCTCATGGCAGAACCTGGCAAGCTACCCATGGCATATTCGATATGCCAAAAATAATAACAAGTCTCACAATGAAGACATTACTGGTGCCCCCTCGAGCAAATCGATGAATGATGGGATGACAATGCTACAGTGCTAATGTAGGAGTACTGCCATTTATTCAGCTATTGATTAAGATGATTGAATTGAGCATAAATTTCACATTTTTTTATTGAATTGCTGTGAGATACAGTTACAAAGCTTTCATGTTCCAGATTCAGCCATACAATGGTGAACACCGATCCCTCCACCAGTGCACACTTTCCACCACCAGTGTCCCCAATATATTTCCGCCATCCCTATCCCTGCCCCATCTCACCCTGCCTCCCTGGCAGGCAATTTCCCCAACACTTTCTCTACTTTGGGCATTATGTTTTGCTCGAATTTTCCCACCTTTATTCAAGCCTGCCTGCTAGGGACAGATGCTAGATCATTTATTTTCCATTGCTCATTTTCAATGTCATGGGTGCTGTGACCACATGCTTCTGGAATCCTAGATTGTAAATGATTGGGTTCTGGAGACATTTCCGTAGGGCACTAATCTATTTTGGGATTCATTGGACATCTCTGGACCAGGGCTGTTGGTGTGGTAAGATGGTGCCCGGAGGCACATTGTGGGTGTGACACCCAGGCCTATGAGCAGGCAGGGAGCTGGGGAGGGACAGCCCAGCAACTCTGCTACCATGCAGCATGGAGATTTAGTCCTGGAACCCGCATACCTGGGCCTTGCTTATAGAAGCTCTTGGTAGCCGGAATTCCATCTGGAGTAGACAGGGAGACTGTATCTGCTCCATCTGGGATGTTGTGGTGAAATTGGTTTGGTATGTGGCTGGAGAGACCTCCAGTTTTGTGGTGTCTTCCGGGACTTGCTGCTATATCTCTGGCTTTTGATCTCTTTCGAGATTCATTTATGGGTCTCTGAAGAGAGGCCAGTAATTTACAGTTTACAGGATGGTGCTGGAGTTGGTTCGTAGGGGTGACTGCCAGTGCCTCCATGTATATTGGGAAGTGGGGGAGGGGGATGTAGGATAACATAGGATTTTTCCTTTCAGCCTTGCTGCAGAAAACTTAGGTTTACCTGGTTACACTCATCATGGTGCTCCCGAGTCACTCCCATTCCTTTGTTTATTGTAAACTCTTCTCTGTACCCTTCTTCTCAACTAGTTAATCACCTTTTCCCTAATCAAATTCTGTTAGCTTGTAAGATCAGGTCTTCTAAGGACTCTGAACTTGTATTGTAAGTTAGTGTCTTTTGCATAGTTTGCCTTAAAGCAGTGTCCTTTCTGTATGGACACAGGAAGAGAGTTAATATTATGCTTTGTAACTTGGAAGTTGATTGACTCCAATAATATTTACTCCTGGGCATCTGCTTTCTTGACTCAGTTGCCCTTAGTTCCTAGCACCCCAAAATCAGGTTTCCGACGAGGGATGGAATGGACCCAGGGCAAGCTGTGAGCTACCCTGGCATCGAAATGGGTCAGGCCAAAGCGCCACAATACTCAACTAGTTGAAGGCATGATCATGGACAAATGCTGTCATGATCCAAAAGTAAAGACGAGATTAGGACTCTGCTGGGGTTAGGAAAATTAATTTGGCCTGAGGACTATAGTCTGGAATGTATAGTGAGATGTCCTCAGGAAGAACCAAACTTTAAGTTTATATCTCTTACTATGCTCATACAGAATGACATTGCTAGAAATATTAGAAGTAAATTTACTATAACTATTTAAGTGGATTACTAGTTGAGGAAAGAAGAAAGTTACACACCCTGGATGAGATCCTGTCCTTAAGAAGTGGATCTCCTAGTAATCTGGAGTAATCTCCTTAGATGAGATTTTGTTAATCTCCTGGGGAAGTGGTCTTACCCCTCTTTGTTGATTTGTTAATGTTCAACCCACCTTTGTGTCACTACCCTATGTGATTGCTATATAAACTAGACTGTAAGAGAAGTAGGGGAGAAGACACAGAAGTGGGGAGAAGATACAGAAGTGGGGAGAAGACACAGAAGCAGAGAGAAGACACAGCAGCAAGAGAGAAGACACAGAAGCAGAGACAGAGAGAGGTCGGAAGAGACCAGAGGAGAGACTACAGAGACAGAGATAGAGATAGAGAGACAGACAGAAGAGAGCACAGTGGCACACACAGAAGCAGAGCACAAGGAGCAGCCATCTTGATCCGATCTATGCACAGAGGCTCTAGAGCACCGAATGTGAGTGGCAAGAGAGAGAGAGAATGAGAGAGAGAGTGAGATAGAGAGAGCACCACCCCAAGAGAGCCCACGAACACAACACACACATCACATCCCCCTCCTGCGCGCGCTTTTATATTTTTACACCCCCCTAAACAAAAAAAAAGGAAAAATAACTTCCCCAAATCCCCACAAACAAAAGAAGTGTCCTTAGTCTAGTCATATCATTGTGTTTTTACTTTATTCCATGAAGACTATGTGCATATCAAGATATTAACATCATTAAAGTGTGTGTTATAATTATAATTATTACTATTATTTGTATTTTGGGGTCATACTGGGCTGTACTCAGGGTTTACTCCTGGGTCAGTGTTCAGGAATCACTTCTGGCAGGCTTAGGAGACTACATGGGGTGCTAGGGATCAAATTAGGGTTGGCTATGTTCAAGGCAAGCACCCTATCCTTACTATACTAACTCTCCGTCTCTCCAGTATGTTTTTTTCTCTTATTATGTATTGTCAGTTTAAACCAGAGACTTCAGGTACTGAGCATAAGGAGAGAGGAAAAGTTTGTGAAAACACCTACTCATCACTATAGATCCGCTAAGAAAGTTGTTCCTGGATACCACTACTGGTCCCATATTCTATTGTAAAGAACATTAAAAGAGGGGTTAAACATTTCCCTCCTTTGGAATGATCACCAAATCTTGGTCTACAGGAAGCAGTCATGTCTCTTGTATCTTCCCTGGAAGTAAGTGAACCAAGTATACTTGGAACTTTTGGGATCATTTCTATAATTAAAAATTCCCACTATAAGATGAAGGATAGGAGCAGGTTAGGTAATATATGAATTATACTGGTTGCTGTCCTTTTAGAGTAGACTAAGGAATAGTAAAAATTCCTTCAGCACATATTTTTAATTTTTTTTACTTATTTATTAATTAATTTATTTTTGCTTTTTGGGTCATACCCAGTGATGCATAGGGGTTACTCCTGGCTCATGCACTCAGGAATTACTCCTGGCGGTGCTCAGGGGACCATATGAGATGCTGGAAATTGAACCTGGGTTGGCTGCGTGCAAGGCAAATGCCTTACCCACTGTACTATCTCTCTAGCCCCTCAGCATGTATTTATCTCTCAGTAAATTGAAATTTCCCCTTATTCCCATAAGGATTCAGTCAGAGTTCTATCTCAATGAGGTTGTCACCTTTAATTTTCCTTTGCCTTAAAATAGCTGGATTTAATATGTAGATCATCAGACTTCTGGGTATATTTCTTTATGGTGCCATTACCATTATTTGTTATTTCCAATATCAACAACAATGTCACTAGACATTGTTACCAGCCATTGACTATATTTCTCATGTCTTTATTTGTTGTCAGAAATGAGAATATTTTATGGACTGTAATAAATACAATCACTTAAACAGTAAGGGTATGTCTGTGTGTCTTTAGCAGCTAACTAAAGGAAAATCCTCCACTGCATATTATTAAACTTGTTTGAAGGTCTCCCATAGAGTACTCAGTAGGTACAGGGGCCACTTGCAGAGATTCTTGGCCAACCAGACCAGCAGTGTACGGCGGGGACCTGAGGATGCATTGCTGCTTGTGTCTTGTAATGTTGGAGATTACTAGAGCTAATATATTGGTGTTTAGGGGTATCTAGGGCTGCTCATTCTTAGGTATGTGTTATCTCTGCAGCACCTTATAGTGTGTATGTGTATGTGTGTGTGTGTGTGTGTGTGTGTGTGTGTGTGTGACTGTATGATAGTGGGCACCAATCCCAAAACCTCACACTGGTTAGTTGTTTTTAGGATAGTGGAATTATTTTTCAGAACAACATAAATGAAACCTAATTGAGCATAAAATATTTTACCTGGTCAACTCTACATTGCTGTTCAGTCAGATTTGTTAAGATCATTATGATTTACTTTAAAATGTTTATTATTTGTAATATAACATGCTGTGCCTGTCTTAGGGGTGAACAACTGTTCTTCTCTTAGAATGGTGTGAGAAGGCCAGATTTTGGGGAAATGAGGTCAGTTCAGTCTGGTTATGTTTATGTCACTTAATGATTCCTTCTTTGCTAGTCTGTACACTTCATCTGGTTTATTAGTATCCCAACATAATTTGTTCTACTATAATTCAATGAGGTCTCTTTTTTTGTTTGTTTATTTTTGGGCCATACTTGGTGGTGCTCAGAACTAACTCCTGGATCTATGCTCATGGATCACTCCTGGTGGATTTGGTGGACCATACTGAATGGAGGGAATTGAACCTAGGTTGGCTGCATATTAGGAAAGCGTCGTACCTGCTATACTATCACTCTGTCCTCAGATGTCATTTATTTTTAAACAATAAGCATGAGAACTATATTTTGTTTTGTTTTTGGACCACATTCAGTAGTTCTCAAGGGTTATTGCTTGGTCTGTGCTTAGGAGTGCTCAGGGGATATGTGGTGCTGAGGATTGAACCTGGGTGTCTCTTTGCAAAGAAAGTCCTTTACCCACTGTACTATCTCACCAACCTCCATTGATATCACTCTCAAGATATTTTTCAGTATGCTTTCTTGGGGGGGGGTGGATACCCAGTAGTGCCCAGGGCTTACTCCTGACTCTGTGCCCAGGGATTACTCCTGGTGGGGATTACTGCCAGGTGTGGTCTAAAAATGAAAACCAACTAACCAACCAACCAAGCAACAAAAATAATATGACTTGCCATCTTTGTAATATTGTCGCTGTCACTGTCATCCCGTTGCTCATCGATTTGTTCGAGCGGGCACCAGTAATGTCTTTCATTGAGAGACTTATTGTTACTGTTTTTGGCATATCCAATACGCACAGGTAGCTTGCCAGGCTCTGCCGCGTGGGCTCGATACTCTCGGTAGCTTGCTGGGCTCTCTGAGAGGGGCAGAGGAATCAAAGTCGTGTTGGCCGCATGAAAGGTGAATGCCCAACCGCTGTGCTATCACTCCCAAAAGAGTGTTTTATTCAATATTATTTTTGTTTCTGGTTTTGATTTTTAGTAACACCCAGTGGTGGCTCAGGACTTATTCTTGGCTCTGTACTCAGGGATAACTTTTTTCAGGAACATATGTGTTTGCTGGGATCAACCAGGGTCAGCAACATGCAAGACAAATACTTTAAGCCCTTTACATCTCCTCAACCCATATAATTTATTCTATTAAAGCATATTGTATTCACACATATATATCTACATATTTTGTTTTTGTTTTGTTTTATTTTGGGCTACACCTGGCAGTACTCAGGGCTTACTCTTACTTCTGTGCTTGGTGGTCATTCCTGGTGACAGTGGTGCAGGGGATCAAATTAGAGTCATAGCCAAAATAGCAGCATACAAGGCAAATACCTTACTTCCTATGCTATCTCTGTCTCCTTCATTTATTTTTTAACATTTGTATGCTCCATGCTTTGCTTTTTTATATTTCATAAAAGTGCTATTTCTGGCCTAACTAATTTTTATCATGTAAATTATGCCTATGGAGGGCAATATAACCAAGAGGTACTAAAAGATGAGTGATTGTGAGGAAGATTGAAATAAGTCTGAGCAAAGGTAAAGAAACAGTATACAGAAGAAGAAGAATATATTCATGAAATTGGAATTAATTTAGTATTACTAGATAACAAAATAAAGTATAAAGTGGTATGGCACAAAACTAAAGAATCTATGAGGGGCTGAAGTGATAGCACAGCACATAGGGCATTTGCCTTGCACGCGGCCAACCCAGGTTCAATTCCCAGCATCTCATATGGTCCCCTGATTACCACCAGGAGTAATTCCTGAATGCAAAGCCAGGAGTAACCCCTGCGCATCGCTGGGTGTAACCCAAAAAGCCAAAAAAAAAAAAATAAAAAAGAATTGATGAGTCTATGCTATGCATTTTGGACTGTACTATGTAGACAGTGAAGAACTATATTTTAGATTAATCGAGGAGTTATGGGAAGAATCAAATGTTAGAAAGATGTCTTGTGAGATGATGTGGAAAAAGAATTTGAAGGGACAGTTAAAGAACATAGGACAAAGGCTATTTAACATAGGACATAGCAACTAAAGGCTAGTTGCTACTGTTTTGTCAGTTATGAAAACACAAACTAGGACATTAAAGAGGACTGAGTGGGTGATGGCTAGAAATGTTCTTAAAGTACAAATTTTGACTTCTGACTCCAACTAAGAGGTGATGCTAATGAAAGTATTTAGGATAACCCCTAAAGGTTTGTAATGTAGGTACAGTTTGGTCATGCAAAGTTTGAGTTTGAGGTGCTTGTTAACCAATGGATTATTCTTGTAACTAATCCATTAAAAATAATAAATGCCCAGAGGAAATAGAAATAGAGCTCAAAGGAGCAGAAATAAAATTCAGTTTTCAGAATTAGGGCAGATTAAATCATAAAGCAAGTATTTGACATAAACTTTGAAGGATTCGCAAGATTTGGGTATAGAGTATAATGGAAGGCAAAGTCTTAGTCAATGTATGAATGCCCAGAGAATATATGTTTTTGAGAATAATAGATTTTTGGTTACTAGAGTAGGGAATTTTGTAAAGATAAATAAGCAGATAAGACTGGAATGATGGCATAGAAGCAAGTTATGATAGACTTTGGTGTTCTGAACATGATGGGCATTGGGGAGTGACCTAAATAGAGTCACACTTTGGGAAGAGTGAGAAGAGATATTGCATGGCAGAATAAAAGTAGAGAGATTGATAGTAGACAGTGGAATTAGGAAGTCATATTATGATACAAGAAACAGGAATGCAGAGGAGAAGATCAGCAACAAAAAAAGAACCGGCAGAATTTGCTTATAAATGGATAGACATGGAGAGTATCATGCTAAGTGAAATGAGTCAGAGAGAGGGACAGATATAGAAGGACTGCACTCATTTGTGGAGTACAGAATAACATCACATGAGGCTGACACCCATGGACATTAGATACAAGGGCCAGGAGGATTGCCCCATAGCTGGAAGCCTGCTTCATGAGTGGAGGGGAGAAGGCAGATGGAATAGAGAAGGATCACTAAGAAAATGATGGCTGGAGGAAGCAGTTGGGATGGGAGATGCATGCCGAAAGTAGATAATGGACCAAACATGATGACATCTCAGTGTCTGTGTTTCAAGCCATAATGCCCCCAAAGAGAGAGAGAGAGAGTATGGGGAATATTGTATGCCATGGAGGCAAGGGGTGGGTGGGAAAGGGGGGGTATACCAGGGGTATTGGTGGTGGGGAATGTGCACAGGTGGAGGGATGGATGCTTGATCATTGTGTGATTGTAGCCCAAACAAAAAAACTTGTAACTATCTCACAGTGATTCAATAAAAAAAAAAAAAAGAATAGACAGTTTATTGCATATGACAGTGGGGCTCAAGTTAGAGAGGTGAAAGATGTAAAGAACTGAGAAGATGTTACTTCCCGTATAGAAATAAGAGTCTTATAGAGAAACAGAATTATAAAGAAAATGCGTGGTAACGTTAAATGTCAGGGCAACTTCAAATGTCTTGTTCTTTATTGTAGGCAAAAACATTTTTTTTTAAAATAATTTATTTATTTTTAATTAGAGAATCACCGTGAGGGTACAGTTACAGATTTATACACTTTTGTGCTTATACTTCCCTCATACAAAGTTCGGGAACCCATTCCTTCACCAGTGCCCATTCTCCACCACCCGTAAACCCAGCGTCCCTCCCACCCTCCCCAATCCCATCTCCCCCCCAACCCACCCTGCCACTGTGGCAGGGCATTCCCTTCTGTTCTCTCTCTCTAATTAGCTGTTGTGGTTTGCAATAAAGGTGTTGAGTGGCCGCTGTGCTCAGTCTCTAGCCCTCATTCAGCCCGCAACTCCCTTCCCCCACATGGCCTTCGACTACAATGTAGTTGGTGATCGCTTCTCTGAGTTGCCCTTTCCCCGGAACGTGAGGCCAGCCTCGAAGCCATGGGGTCAACCTCCTGGTACTTATTTCTACAGTTCTTGGGTATTAGTCTCCCACTCTGATATTCTATATACCATAGATGAGTGCAGTCTTTCTATGTCTGTCTCTCTCTTTCTGACTCATTTCACTCAGCATGAAACTTTTCATGCCCATCCACTTAACTACAAAATTCTTGACTTCTTTTTTTCTAACAGCTGCATAGTATTCCATTGTATAGATGTACCAAAGTTTCCTCAACCAGTCATCCGTTTTGGGACATTCGGGTTTTTTCCAGATTCTGGCTATTGTAAACAGTGCTTCGATGAACATACATGTGCAGATGTTGTTTCGATTGTACTTTTTTGCCTCTCTGGGATATATTCCCAGCAGTGGTATTGCTGGGTCAAATGGGAATTCAATATCTAATTTTTTGAGAATCGTCCAAATTGTTTTCCAGAAGGGCTGCACCAGTCGGCATTCCCACCAGCAGTGAAGAAGGGTCCCTTTCTCCCCACATCCTCTCCAACAGCGGTTGCTTTTGTTCTTTTGGATGTGTGCTAATCTCTGTGGTATGAGGTGGTATCTCATGGTTGTTTTGATCTGCATCTCTCTGATGATTAGTGATGCAGAGCACTTTTTCATGTGCCTTTTGGCCATTCGTATTTCTTCCTTGGTAAAGTTTCTGTTCATTTCTTCGCCCCATTTTTTGATGGGGTTGAATGTTTTCTTCTTGTAGAGTTCAACCAGTGCTTTATATACCATTGATATCAACCCCTTATCTGATGGGTATTGTGTAAATATCCTTTCCCATTCTGTGGATAGTCTTTGGATTCTGGTCACTGTATCTCTTGCGGTGCAGAAGCTTTTTAGTTTAATGTAGTCCCATTTGTTGATCTCTGTTTTTACTAGATTGCTTAGTTCTGTGTCACCTTTGAAGATACGTTTATCTTCAATATCGTGGAGGGTTTTTAGGCAAAAACATTTAAACATGAAAACATAGTGTATGCTATACTTGTTTAGAATGTAACTAAGAATTTTGAGTTTAAAATCTCTACTCTGTTTATTGCTAGCTGTAGGACCTTAGGCAAGTATTCTCACAAAGTTAAGATTAATGTCCTGATCTATAAAAATAGAATAATAGAAGGTTACAATATCATTACAGTTGTGAATAGTATATATCCTTGAATAAGTGCTACCTAACATTAGATTTATGAGAAGAATGGACCTGGAAAGATAGTGCAAGAGGTAAGGTACTTGTTTTGCCTGCAGCTGACCCTTGTTCAGACCCACAATTTGAATCACTTATTGTTAGCTGAGCACCTCATGAGCACTCCTGTGCACATAGCCAGATTTCTGAACACTGAAGGCTTTTTTTTTAAATCCTGCCCCCACACCCCAAGGAACAACAAAAAAAGATTGAAGCATTGTAAAATAGAAGTTTAATTCAGTCACCATGTCCAAAATTTTAATTCTAATAAAATTTTAATTCTAATAAAATAAAATTCTAATAAAACGTTTTATTAGTTTCCCTCATGAATTGAAGGATTGGTACAAATAAAAAATTGATCTTATAATAATTGACCCACTAATAATACAAGATAATAATCTAGCATTCTTTCAGAGCTTGTTGTTAGCTCTTAGATTTAATATTTTAGAGGTGTTCAAGAATTGTAGAAACAAGTACCAGGAGGTTGACTCCATGGCTTGGAGGCTGGCCTCACATTCTGGGGAAAGGGCAACTCAGAGAAGGGATCACCAACTATAATGTAGTCGAAGGCCATTCGGGAGAAGGGAGTTGCGGGCTGAATGAGGGCTAGAGACTGAGCACAGTGGCCACTCAACACCTTTATTGCAAACCACAACAGCTAATTTGAGGGAGAGAACAGAAGGGAATGCCCTGCCACAGTGACAGGGTGGGGTGGGGGGAGATGGGATTGGGGAGGGTGGGAGGGATGCTGGGTTTACTGGTGGTGGAGTATGGGCACTGGTGAAGGGATGGGTTCCCGAACTTTGTATGAGGGAAGCATAAGCACAAATGTGTATAAATCTGTAACTGTACCCTCATGGTGATTCATTAATTAAAAATAAATAAATTTATTATAAAAATATTTTAGAGGTGTTCTTTTATTTGTTTTGTTGTGTTTTTGGTTTATACACCGAAATATTTGGAGCTCACTCCCAGCTTAATGCACGGTTGTTGTTCAGAGGATCATTTAGTACTGGGAGTCAAACTCAGAGGATCTGAGTTTACAAGGTAAGTGCTCTGCCAATAAGTCATATCCCTGGCCCTTAAAGGTACTCTGAATCTCTTAGTCCTAGTTCTGAATTTATGAAATTGTGATGTGACTCCCAAGAAATCTATGTGTCAGGTCAGAATACTTTACAAAATGTAAAAGATAGCCCTGAAAAATATTGAGTAATTAAATAGAAATAAGACTGGCAACTTCAACAAAATTCTTAGGTATTTTTGTTTTGGGGGCCATAGCTGACAGTGCTCAGGGCTTACTCCTAGCTCTGTGCTCATGGATCACTTTTGGTAGTACTCAGGGCTTACTCCTAATTCCATGCTCAGGAATCATTCTTGGCAGTACCAGGGATCAAACCAGGGTCAGCCATATGTTTTTAGGGGAATAAAAATATTTCCTGTGATTATAGTATAGCGGGTAGGGCGTTTGCCTTGCACACGGTGGACCCGGGATCCATTCCTCTGTCCCTCTTGGAGAACCTAGCAAGCTACTGAGAGTATCCCACACACACAGCAGAGCCTGGCAAGCTACCTGTGGCGTATTGGATATGCCAAAAACAGTGACAACAAGTCTCACAATGAAGATGTTACTGGTGCCCATTTGAGCAAATCGATGAACAATGGACGACAGTGCTACAGTGCTACAGGCAGGATCACCAATGGAGTTAAAAACTAGTGGGAGAACATTTGAGGAATAACAAATTTGATTTAGGTAAAAAATGGATCTAAAATTGGGAGGCACAAAGATAGTAAGTATAGTAGGTAAGGAGCTTGCTTTGCATGTGGTCTACTCAGATTTGATTTTCTGTACCCATACCCTTAGCCCTCTGGGAGTAAGTCCTGAGCGTTATTGAGTGTGCCTCCCCCCCAAATTAATTGTATTTTCATAAAAAAATTCTTAAAAATCTTTCTACTCCAATCATTTTCTTCATATACATTTTTCATATGGGTGGGATACTCTCTGTAGCTTGCCACATTCTCCGAGAGGGGAGGAGGAATCAAACCCGGGTCGGCTGCATGCAAGGCAAACGCCCTACCCGCTGTGCTATAGCTCCAGTCCGCTCTAGCAAATCGATGAACAATGGGATGACAGTGCTACAGTGCTACAGCATATTTTTCATAGAACGCCAACTTTAAAGGCTTAAAAAGTAGTTGAATTTTTTCCCCTGTTTTTCCATGTGGGCACTCTTCTGCAGTTTTTCAACTATGAAAGAAATCATTTCCCACCAGAGGGAGCTCTGGTTTTACTTAAATCACCTCTTTAGATTCTAGGACCTCCTTCATAACCCAAACTATGAAATGAAATTTTAATTTTTATATGTGTGAAATTTTAAGCATGTTCTATTTTATATATTAATTAGAAATTTTGTGATTAATATAACGCTAACGTTTTATTTGTGTATTTTTGATTAAAAAATAAAGAAATTATTGCACATATCTTAGATTCATAACTGAGCACAGAACTGGTTCAGAGTGTCACAAGTCCAGGGCAAAGAACAAAAAGGGATTTTTAAAGATAGAATCTCCATGAGCTACAGTTACAAAGCTTTTATGTTTGAGTTTCAGTCATACAATGATCAAACACCCATCCATCCCTTCACCAGCGTACATTTTCCACCACCAATGTTCACCAATCCCTCCACCATCTCCCCCCGCCGGCCTCTATGGCAGACTGTTTCCCTCTGACACTCTCTCTACTTATTGGCATTATGATTTGCAATACAGATAATGAGAGGCCATCATCTTTATGGGTCTCTAAAAGGTGGCCATGAAAATTGGACCACAATGTGTATTTGAGATTCACTGAGAGAAGTTCTAGATAATAGCATACAGTACAATAACAGTGTCTCTGGTCTCCAACATTCCTTATTTCCTCTCCTGTCTTCCACATGTGCACAAGTTAAAAATTTGCTCATCTTTTTTCTTTGGTGTTTCTGAAAATTCACTTCTTCCCTTTTTAGCTTTTATAGTGCAGAGTTTTCAAAATTTGACTCTAAAGTTTGAGAGCAATTTTAATGTTTGAGAGCTTGAATGAATTTGTCTTTACTTTCAGATTAATAATAATCTCCAGGGCCAGAGTGATAATACAGTGGGTAAGGCTGACCCAGAACTAATCCCTGGCATCCCATTTGGACCCCATGCATTGCTAACAGTAATTCCTGAGTACAGAGTCAGAAGTAGCCCCTGAGCATCACTGGGTATGGTCCAACTAACCATCTTCCCTAATAATAATACCCCAGTAACATAACATAGCTATCATAATCTCTTCCAAAAAATAAATAGTATAATAAAGGAGAGAAAGAGAAACATTTAAACTTCCACTGAACAAATTATTTTTCAATAAACACTGATAGTCCAGGTTTATTGCAGATTTGAGAACCGTTTCTTCTCCATCTCTTTCCCTTACTCTAGACCCAGGGAATTAAGGGCAGTGAAGGGGTTTCCTTATTTTCAAACTGGGGATAATAATAATACCTATTTCTTTCAAAGAAATGGAGCACATGCTGTTAAAATTTTTATGAAGCCGTAACACTCCCAAATAGCTAGAGCAATTTTGAGATAAAAGAAGATCAGAGGAACTACATTCTCTGATTTTAAACTATAATACAAAACTATAGTTAAAAAACTGTGTGGTATTGGAATAAAGGCAGACTCTAAGATCTGTGAAATAGAATTGAGAGTCCAGAGATAAATTCTCAGATTTGTGGGAAGCTAATTTATAACAAAGAAGCTTGTAGCACTAAATGGAGCAAAGAGAAACTCTTCAAGAAATGGTGCATGACCTTGCCACAGAGGCAGGGTAGGGTGGTGGGGGTGGTGGGAGGGATACTGGGAACATTGGTGGAGGAGAATGGGCACTGGTGGAGGATGTAAACCAAATGCAAACATGAAAGTTCATAAGTTTGTAACTGTACCTCATGGTGATTCACTAATAAAAATTAAAAAAGAGAAAAGAAATGGTGCATGAAAACTGGTTAGACATATGCAAAAATAAGTAAAAAGAATCTATACACCACACAAAAAAGTTCATTTAAAACCCAAAAACATTGGGGCTGGAGTGATAGCACCGCGGGTAGGGTGTTTGCCTTGCACGTGGCCGACCCAGGTTCGAATCCCAGCATCCCATATGGTCCCCTCAGCACCGCCAGGGGGTAATTCCTGAGTGCAGATCCAGGAGTAACCCCTGTGCATCGCCAGGTGTGACCCAAAAAGCAAAAAAAAAAAAAAAAAAACAAACCCAAAAACACACAGCAGAAATACCATCTGCATTTTTCTGTTCATCACAGCTCTATTCACCATAGCTAGAATTTGGAAACAAATGAGTGTCCTAGAACAGATGATTGGTTAAAGAATCTATGGTACATTGAACCAGAAGAGGGACAGACATAGAATGATTGCACTCATTTTGGGAATAGAAAAAAATATGAGCCTAATACAGGACAGTAAAAACAGGGTCAGGAGGATTGGTCTGCAGTTGGAAGTCTTCCTCAAGTTCTGGGGAAGAAGACAGTTGGGATAGAGAAGGAACCACTATGACAAGGATAGTTGGAAATGATCACTCTGGATAAGAACTATGTGCTGAAAATAGATAAAGGAACAAACATGATAACTTTCATTATCTGTATTGCAAACCCCAAAGGGGGGAGAGAAGGAGAGAGAAAGAAAGAAAGAGAAATAGAGAGAGAAAGAAAGAGAAATAGAGAGAGAAAGAAAGAGAAATAGAGAGAGAGAAAGAGAGAGAGAGAGAGAGAGAGAGAGAGAGAGAGAGAGAGAGAGAGAGAGAGAGAGAGAGAGAGAAGAAAGTGCCTCCCATAAAGACAGGTTACAGGGATTGGAGAGAGGGAAACTGGGAAAATTGGTGGTGGGTGGTGGGATATATGTATGGTGGAAGGGTGGGTGTTGGAACATTGTATGACCAAAACCCTACCATTAACAGCTTTGTAACTGTGCATCTCATGGTGATTCAAAAAGTTTAAAAAGTTAATTAAATAGGACAAGAGACCTCGATTTTAGACCTGAAACAATAAAATTCATCAAGGAAAACATATGCAGAACTCTATGATTTGACTTCAGAGGTATCTTTAGTGATTTGACACTATTGGTAAAGGAATCAAGCAAAAATAAATGAATGAGACTGCATCCAGGTAAATAGTTTCTACACTGATGATGACTATAAAAGATACCCTACTGGATAGAAGAAAACATTTTCTTCTTATCTGACAAAGGGCTAATATAATAAATATATAAAACACTCCAAAAACACAACAGAAGATTCAGTTCTATAAAAAAAGGGCAGAAACGCTGAACAGAATTTTCTCAAAATAGACATATAAATGGCCAACAAGCATGTGAGAGTCAAGTATCATAGATATTTTATAGATATATTTCCATAATATCACACATATTATGGAAATGAAAATAAAAGCAACAATGAACTTTCACACTAGTGAGAATGACATAGATATACACATGTATGTCTATATATAATAGAAACAGCTGGTGTTGGTGGTGATATAATGAAAAACAAATGCTTATTGACTGTTGTTTTGTTCAGCTTCTATGGAAAATAATATTTAAACTTTCTTCCATGTGATCCAGAAATTTCCCTCCTTAGTATTTATCCCAAGAACACAAAACCATTAATTTGAAGCAATATGCCTACGTTCATTGTTTCACAATAATTGAGATTTATAAGCAACCTAAATGCCCAAGGTCATATCAGGCAATTATGAACGATATACCTGATAGAATTTTTTTCCTTTCACAATGATCAAACACCCATCCCTCCACCAGTGCACATTCCTCACCACCAATATCCTCGGTATACTCCCCCCCCCTTTTCCACCCTCCCCCTGCCTCCATGACACACAATATTCCCCATACTCTCTACTTTTGGGCATTATGGCTTGCCACACAGAAACTGAGAGGTCATCATGTTTGGTCCAATTATCTACTTATACCCGATAGAATGGCAGAGAGTCTCTTGCCCGCATGCCTGGCTGTCTTCCCCAGGGCCCCTCGAAGGGGATGTGCTCCAGCTTCCCTCCCCGCCCCAAGCAGAGCTCCCTCGACCGAAGACCTCTGGAGCCTTAGGCACAGCCATGCTCAAGGCCCCTCTCCACACATTCGAACAAGCCTCACTCATGAAGATACCGGCAGAGGAACCAGGTGTGTGGGACCCGGGCTGAGACCTCCAAGCCTGCTTGGATCGGGACTGGGCTTTTTCCACCCAGATTTCCTATTTTCCAGTAGCTAGGCTAGTCCCACACCCAGGGACTGCCCCCCGGCGCCATGTAATCCCACCAACAGCCAGCATCCAGAGACTTAAAACCAAGCTCCTGGAAGCCTAGACATCTTATAGCCTAGTTCTCCCTCTGGGAGAACTGGCAAGCTACTGAGAGTTTCCTGCCCACATGGGAAAGCCTCGAAAACTCCCCATGGTGTATTCATATGCCCAAACTAGTAACCATGCTGGGTCTCATTCCACTGACCCTGAAAGAGCCTCCCTTTTTTGGAAGGACGAGTAAAGAGAGGCCTCTAAAATCCCAGGGCTAGGTCAAATGGAGACACTACTGAGACCGCTCGAGAAATTCGATGATCAACAAGATAATAATGATGATGATGATGACCCGATAGAATAATACACTGTTATATGAAAAGATGAAATCTTGAAGTTTGTTGCAACTTGGATAGAATTGGAGAAAATCATGCTTAGTGAACTAAGTCAGAAGAAGGACAAATATCAAATGATCTCACACGTGAAGACAAAAGACACAAAGTAAGACCATAGACAATGGCTAATAAAACAAAACTTGAGTTTTTGCCTACAAAGGCAATGTGGACACCATGGGAGTAAAAACTTTGCCCATTACTGAATCCCATAAGCCTGGTATACAGAATGGAATAGACATCCAATTTGTTGACTAAATAAATTTCTAATGATTGAGCATACAATTTTTTCCATTTTATTACCAACCAAGATTACATACTTTATGTATCCTGTAAAAATGTGGACACCTTAGGAATACAAACTTTACATTCCTACCAACAGTGAATGTAGGTTTCTTTTTCCCCCCTTTTGTCAACTCTGATTGTGTCATCCTTAGAACAAGTAAGTGATTTTCAGAATAATAGTTACTAAATGGCTTAGGTGTGCATGGGTTATTGAAACACTGTTTCAAAGAGTATCTAGAATACTGGGGATTCAGTTTCTCTGGCTACTCACATCCATCCATATATTTCTTCCTACAACAAGTCTCACAATGGAGACATTATTGGTGCCCACTCGAGCAAATCGATGAACAATGGGATGACAGTGACAGTGCTACAGTGCTACCCATACATTATTATATGTAGTTATGACTTTTCTTCAAAGGGAGATAATCCGGGACCTAGTTGAATCTCCAAGGCCAGTCTCTCTGTTCTCCATCAAGTGTGGACAAATCTTCATAGTGTAATGATCTAGAGGGCCTGCTTCTAGCAAAAACAAGTGAGAATTGTGGAAATGATTATTTCAATTAGACTCACAATGGGAAACAAGAGGCTAGAATCTAGTACAGGTATTTTTCCTTGTCACAGCACACATCATATCCCGCTGTTGTAGGAGTTTTTAGTCCTCCTTGCCCTTTATGGAATATCAAGTCTGGGCAGAGAGGGTAGGAAGTAAAGCTCTAGACATAAATTGATAATGGATTATTGAGGGTATTTTGTAATTTTAGCCCACAGTCAATGGGAGAATAAAGTGGATCATTGAAGGTTTTTTTTAAAGGATAGTAACATGATCAAAATTGCTTTGGTAAAATTTATTTGGAGATACTTTACAGCATAATTCACAAATCCTATGAAGATAATGCCCTGAAGACAGATTTCCTTACATAAATGAAAAGTGATGCTAACAAATTCCTCAGTAAAATCCATGTATAATCCAGGTTTGTGTCTTTGCAAATAGAAGTTATAAGTTGTTTCTAGGCACCTACATGAAACAAACAGGGTGGTTCATGTTGTGACACTTCCCAGGTATTAATCTGGAGCTAGGATGAAAGCACCTTTAACACTCTTTTAAAACAATTTGTACTAGAAGGTAGAATTCATGGTTAGAGAGTAACTGGGATCAGGTTTATATAAAAAAATAAAAGTGGAGAATACAGTGGAGAAAGTATTTTAAGATAATAATAGCCCTTCACTTAAGTGTTTTAAGTAGAGGGTATAATGAAACACAAAACATACTATTCATTTTGTTACTTAAATTCTATACAAATTAGCTGTGTCAAAGTTTTTGTAGGTTGTGAAGCATTCGTATTTCTTAAAATAATCAAATTGGGAGGGTAAGTGAAGTTGTGGGCCTGAAGCATCTTCTATTATAAAGGACAGTTATTAGCTTAGGATAGGAAGGATATCCTGTACATAGTGATAAAGCTTATGGAATTTCTTCTAAGATGATGGAAAAAAATCAATATAATAACTGTTAGAAAAATGGATTATGGTTCCCTGATAATGCGGAACTTTGTGATCTTGGACTCTGGGCTCAATGGGACCCGGGAGCAGAGATCCTCTGCCTGCTTCCCCCAGTCTCCAGCAACCCGGGGGTCATACCCATAAGCCACCTCCTGCCGGTGCCAGATAATCTCCTCATCAGCCACCCTCCAGAACTCATGGCTGCTTCTCCCTGAAGAAACATAAAACGAGGCCCCCATAACCATGCTACCGAACTCTGTGCCAGACTGTCACTCAGGGCTCCCCAGAAGGGGGCAGGTGAGAGACCTCCCTGCCCCAAGGGACCAAGCCCTGCAGCCAACCTCCTCTACTCAACTGCCGCCATGCTCCAGGCTGCTTTCCACATGCTCGGGCTGAACCTCACACATGAGTGAACATATTCCTGGACTGCTCAGCCTTTGTGGCCTCGGGACACAACATCATAGAGGGAAAAATATATATACGCCTCTTGGAGAGCCCAGCAAGCTACTGAGAGTATCCTGCCCACATGGCAGAGACTGGCAAGCTCCCCGTGGTGTATTTGATATGCCAAAAACAGTAACAATGACAGGTCTTATTCCCCTGACCCTGAAAGAAGCCTCCAATCGTTGGGAAAGACGAGTAAGGAGAGGCTGCTAAAATCTCAAGGCTGGGATGAATGGAGACGTTACCAGCACCCACTTGAGTAAATAGATGAACAATGGGATGACAATGATACAGTGATACAGAATTTAAGTATGAGTGAATGAAATATATAACTAGAAACTTTTTTTGAGGTAGAAATAGATTCATCATTGAATTTTCCTGCCAAATTCAGAATTAGATAGTGGAAAAATTCTATTTATTTTAAGTTTGTGATTCTGCCAGCAAACTGTTGGGAAAAATAAAGACAAGCCAGAGGAGTACTTGGGATATGGAATAAACCATAAGAGAAGAATATAGTTTTTTTCTACTTTTATATCCAGTTTTAGGGAGTCTTTAATAACTTTTATTTGCAGCATGATTTTCTGTTACACTAAACTATAGCAGCAAAATGGAAAACACAGTGTATTGCTGTGTTGAAAATAACCTTAAGGGCCAGGAAATTGAAAATATCATGTTACCATAGTAACATTAATTTGGTCACACATATTGTTTCTGAGCCATTAGTTTACTCTTATGATGCTAAAAGAATATAACATTTACTCTGTAAAACTCTGTAACAATGCAAAACAGTCATTTCTGCATGCTTATTTTAAATATTTTTATTATGGCAAGCTTGATATTTGATTATTTATACTCATTTTTCTTTTTTCTTGTTTGGGCCACACCCAGTGGTGCTTAGAGGTTACTCCTGGCTCTGCACTCAGCAGTTACTCCTACAGGTGCACTGGGATCATATGGGATGCCAGGGATCAAAACCAGGTCAGCTGGTACAAGGCAAGCACCCTACCCACTGTATCATTGTTCTGGCCTCTGATTACTTACACTATTTTGGAAAATGTGAAATGTAAAAGTCTTTAAAAGTTTCTGAAGATAATTGAACAAGAAATTAGTAATATATCACAATTTAGAAGATAAGGATAAACTGGATTTTGATAGTGTGCACCAGAATTTTGGGCTAATTTTCTGAGATTTATTTCATCTCTTACAAGATTTGGTTTTGGTTTTCACAACTTATCACATTCTATACAGTGCATTTTTTTTTCAAATGTATTAGTACTGCTATTTATTCAGCCACTGATTAAACTGACTGATGTGGGTATGAATTCCACATTCCTTTTTTTAAAAAATATTTTTAGGGGCCTGAGCAATAGCACAGCGGGTAGGGCGTTTGCCTTGCACGCGGCCGACCCGGGTTCGATCCCCGGCATCCCATATGGTCCCCCAAGCACTGCCAGGAGTAATTCCTGAGTGCAAAGCCAGGAGTAACCCCTGAGCATCACTGGGTGTGACCCAAAAAGCAAAAAAAAATATATTTTTAAATTGAATATCTGTGAGATAGATCATTACAAAGCTGTTCATAATTGGGTCTCAGTCATACAATGATCCAGTGCCCATCCCTCCACCAGTGTACATTTCCTACCACCAATATCCCCTGTTTCCCTCTCATTAGTTCCCAATCTCCATCCCTTACCCCCAGCCTCCCTCTATGGGAGGCACTTTCCATTTTTCTTCCTCTCTCTCCTTTTCCTTTAGTGCATTATGGTTTGCAATACAAGTGCTAAGAGGTCATAAAGTTTGTTCAAGGCATTCAGTATTTTTATGAGGGTGGTAAGGCTGGAGTAGCTTTTTAATTGTGTGGCAACTTTGGGGTGTGAATTTGAATGAAGAGGTTTCCGGAAGTACAGGGAGGTAGGGGGAGATAGCCCATCCCGACCCCTAGAAAGCCTGCAGATTTCAGTCACAAAACCTGCATACCAGAATTTTCAGCACATTATGTCTCAGTGATGTCTGTCCTGAGATGGTGGAGTCAGGTTGAGGGTATGGCGGTGATTTTGGATTGTGAAGGCAAGCAGTTGCTGGGGACAATGCTTGGGTGGGCACCCAGACTAATCTGCCCACCTCTGATTTACCCCTGAGTAAATTTACCTCTGATTTATCTTATGCTGTTCAGCCATGTGCAAGTCTGAGATTAACTGTGGTTTTTGATCTCTTTTGAGATTAATTTATAATAGGTTATAATTATTTATAATAGGTTTCTGAAATAAGGCCAATCAGTGAGCTTATATAGCTGAGCTGGAGGTGATTTGTGGGTGTGGCTCCAATATTCCTAATTTTTGGCCATTTAACTTCTTTTTTTTTTTTTTTGCTTTTTGGGTCACACCCGGCGATGCACAGGGGTCACTCCTGGCTCATGCACTCAGGAATCACCCCTGGCGGTGCTCAGGGGACCATATGGGATGCTGGGATTCGAACCCGGGTTGGCCGCGTGCAAGGCAAACGCCCTACCCGCTGTGCTATCACTCCAGCCCCTCTTTTTTTTTTATTAGTTTATTTTTAATTATAGAGTCATCGTGAGGGTACAGTTACAGATCCATACATCTTTGTGCTCATGTTTCCCCCATACAAAGTTCGATAACCCATCCCTTCACCAGTGCCCATTCTCCACCACCAGTAAACCCAACATCCCTCCCCCCCTCCCCAGTCCCGTCTCCCCCCACCCCACCCTGCCACTATGGCAGGAAATTCCCTTTTGTTCTCTCTCTCTGATTAGGTGTTGTGGTTTGCAATAAAGGTGTTGAGTTGGCCATTTAACTTCTTGGTAAACTTGGTCCCAAGTTGTTGGGATCCGGCCTGACCCTGAGTATCAGGAAGCCTGAAGGCACCATGAGTGATACATTCAGCTCACAGGTACAGGTTGATCTGCTGGCGGCACCATAACATGCATAGTAACACTTGTCACTTGTAGTATCACTTGTAGTCCCGTTGATCTTTGATTTGCTCGAGCAGGCCCCAGTAACATCTCCATTTGTCCCTGTCGCGAGCCAGTGTAGTCCAATGATACCTGCTCGCTCCAGGAACAGAGCCTCAAATTGTTCACTGAGAGATTTGACGAAGAAATCTGACCATCTAGTTGGTGGGCGGTCACGAGGTCTTCTGATGTCCCGTGGAATCCAGTCTGTAACAGCTCTAGTCCAACGGTCGTCTCTGAATCTCATTACATGACTGGCCCATCTGATTTTTGATGCGTTGGCAAACGAGACAGCATCCCTAATTTTTGACCGTCGATGGAGGTCAGAACTCCGGATTCCTTCTCTCACTTGAGTGAGACATGATATTCCCAGCATAGCTCTTTCGATTCCTCTTTGGGATACCCTAATAGCATTCTCATCCTGCTTGCGTAGGGCCCAGGTCTCTGATGCATATGTTAGTGCAGGAAGAACGGTGGAACCGAAAAGATGTGTCCGGAGTCGGAGTTTCTTCATTCTCTTAACCACCTCTTTGACGCTCTTGAAGGCATTCCACGCTGCTCTCTTCTTCCTGCGCAGTTCTGGCACCAAGTCATTCCTCATGTTGATTTCTCGACCTAGGTACACATAGCTGCTCCATTAGATGTTCATTCCATTGAGAGCAAATGAAGCTTCAGGGACCAGTTTGTTTTTCATGAACATCGTCTTGTTGAGATTCAGCTGTAATCCGACCTTTCCACACTCGCAGTCGAAGTCGGCCAGCATTTGTGCCGCTTGGCTAATGTTTGGCGTTATGAGAACGATGTCATCAGTGAAGCAGAGGTGGTGTAATTGCCGACCGTCTATCTTCACTCCCATTCCTTCCCATTCCAGTTGTCACATGATGTTCTCAAGGGCGGCACTGAAGAGTTTCGGTGAAATGATATCACCTTGCCGCACCCCTCTCTTTACATCAGTGATCACTTCCTTGTAGAATGGTGAGATCCTGGTGGTGAATCCACAATACAGCTCGCGGAGGATTTTTATATACTGAGTTTGAACCCCCTGTTTGACCAAGTCTTCAATGACCGCCTCAGTCATACATAGTATACATAAGTGTATTCTTGACACATATTAGGGATTTGTCCAAGATTCCTTTTGATTTACTAATTCCATGAATACCATATAACTATGTCTATTGGCTTACTTCTTGGGCCTACTTTTCTACAAAGAAGGACATTTCCCTATAACTTTGTAAGAATGACTACAAAAATAATGCTGAAGAAAAAGATCAAATTTGTCTTCACAATTGGATTTCTCCTAGGCACATCTTCATGATTGGTCCTTAAATAGCATGCATGTGTAGTTAAAGTCTGCTTCTTAGTAAAGTAATCAAATATCTTATCTTTTGTATGTATAATAACTATCACATTGATTTTGGACTGCTGAACAGTCTTGCAATCTGGATAAATCCCACTTGGTCACAGTGTATAGTTCTTTTTTTAAGTCTATAGATTTAGTTTGGTAGTATTTTGTTCAGGATATTTATATATATATATATATTATTAGGTTTTATGGGTCCTTAGTTTTCTTTTCTGATGAATATTTTTCCACACCCAGTGGTGCTCAGGGCTTTCTCCTAGTTCTGGGCTCAAGTCTCACTCCTAGCAGGGTTCAGGAGACCATATGGGGTTCTGGGGATTGAACCTGAGTTGGCTGCATGCAGACAAGCATTCACTTACTGTAAAATTTCTCCTACCTCTGATAGAATTTTTGCATTACTATGCACTCTGTGTATCCAAATGCCTACTCAGTTCACTCATGAATAAAATAAACAAATTAGATAAAATTACAATTATGTTTTGGTTATTATATGTTTAAATATAGCTAATTTGATTTATTGCATAGATTATATCATGCCTAAGTAATGCTGAGAGCTTAAATTCAATTCAAGAAACATTCACCAAATACCTATTATGCTAGCATTGTATAATAGGTACAGGGGATATATTGAAGAATAGTGAATAGTAGTAGTAGTAGTAGTAGTAGTAGTAGTAGTAGTAGTAGTAGTAGTAGTAACTTTAGTAGTAAGATATTGCATAATCAGTACTAGAATTTGACCCCTAATTTTTTTCTTGTTATTTATTGCATTTCTGTTGGCCACACAAAGTGGTGTGGGGTAATCGGGTCAGGGTCCCTTCTAGGTGGTACTTGACGAGGCCATGCAGTACTTGGGATCTAATCCAGGACCTCACACATTTTGAGACATCTGCCCTACTAATTCAGGTACATCCTAACTCCTGAATATCTTCCTTTACTCCTTCCTGATATACCATAGACAAATGCTCAACCGCAGTTTCCTCCTCTGTGAAATGTGGCTATAAATGGCATGTAATCAGAGGCTTTCTATAAAGGTTAAATTCAGCAATATATGTGAGCAGTACCTGGTACTGGTACTACCTAGATACAGTTTATCTATTAATGACAATGACAATAACATTATTGTTAACTTATTATGTGCCAGAACCTAGAATTTTTTTTAATTTATTATTTTTTAAATTAATGAATCACTGTGAGGGTACAGTTACAGATGTATATATTTTCGTATTTGTGTTTCAGTCATACAATGCTCGAGTACCCATCCCTCCAACAGTGCCCATTCTCCTCCACCGATGACCCCAGTAATCCTCCCACTCCTGCCCCTCTCTATCACCCCTCCACTCCCCGCCTCTGTGGCAGGGCATTCCTTTTTGTTCTCTCTCTCCTTTTGGGTGTTGTGGTTTGCAATAGACGTATTGGGTGGCCATTGTGTTCAATCTATAGTCTACTTTCAGCATGTATCTCCCATCCAGAGTGGGTCCTCCAACCACACTTTACTTGGTGTTCCCTTCTCTATCTGAGCTGCCTTTTCCCCCAGCATGTGAGGCCGGCCTCCAAGCAGTGGGGCACACCTCCTGGTACTTATTTCTACCATTCTTGGGTGTTAGTCTCTCATTCTGTTATTTTATATACAGCAGAGGAGTGAAATTCTTCTATGTCTGTCTATTTCTGACTCATTTCACTTAGCATGATACTTTCCATGTTGATCCACTTATATGCAAAGTTCATGACCTCGTCTTTTCTGACAGCTGCATAGTATTCCATTGTGTAGATGTACCAATGTTTCTTTAACCAGTCATCTGTTCTTGGGCAGTCTGGGTCCCTTTCTCCCCACATCCACGCCAACACCGAGAACCTAGAAAATTTATTTAACTTTATTAACAACCATGTTGGAGAGACTGCCATTTGCAAAGCAGAACAACCAGGGCTTATAAAGGTCACTTTTCACTTTTCTTTCTTTCTTTCTTCTTTCTTTCTTTCTTTCTTTCTTTCTTTCTTTCTTTCTTTCTTTCTTTCTTTCTTTCTTTCTTTCTTTCTTTCTTTCTTTCTTTCTTTCTTTCTTTCTTTCTTTCTCTCTCTCTCTCTCTCTCTCTCTCTCTCTCTCTCTTTCTTTCTTTCTTTCTTTCTTTCTTTCTTTCTTTCTTTCTTTCTTTCTTTCTTTCTTTCTTTCTTTCTTTCTTTCTTTCTTTTTTTGCTTTTTGGATCACACCCAGCGATGCACAGGGGTTACTCCCGGCTCCGCACTCAGGAATTACCCCTGGAGGTGCTCAGGGGACCATATGGGATGCTGGGAATCGAACCCGGGTCGGCCGCGTGCAAGGCAAATGCCCTACCCGCTGTGCTATTGCTCCAGCCCAATAAAGGTAACTTTTCTAAGATGACCAATAGTATGACTGATGTAAGCAGAAATAACACCCAAAATATACCTGCTTGCTTAGACAATGTTCAAATATATAACTCTATTATAGCCTGCTCTTAGTTTAAGTTATTTTTACTGTTTGCAGAATGCCCTGTCTAGTACCTAGGTTATATTCTCTAGAATTTCCAGAGCAGATCTTTTGGTGCCATATTCCAAGGATTTATTTTTCTAAAGTTGTGAAAGGAAATAAAGAGCCTAACAGAACTCTTCTACTGCATTTGAATCCTATTTGTTCTGTAGCAGAAAGAGGAAAACATATCTAACTTTGTGGTTACCTATAGTAAATATATTATAGTATTATAATATTTTATTTTATGTTTATTTAGAGAATTTATTACACAATGTGGGAAAGGCACAGATTCTTTCTGTTGTTTTAGCTCAGTTTATAGTCTAGATGCATTTCTATAAGTCTCTGGGTGCCAAAATGGGTTAGTAGACCTGCTGGATCATAGTCTTTAAGAAGCAGAGGGGCTGTGTCATGTGTGGCTGCTCCGGATCTCATCTGGGCTGAGGGTGTGCCGGTAACACCCCTATCCCATGATCTCTTGTGAGCTATGTCACTACAAAGCAAGCACCTCTGGGTTGTGAGTCCTAGAAAATGGCGGACGCCACGTGGATGCCGGTGCTGCTGATGCTGCCATCTTCTCCATAGAAAGAAAGTGTTGGGAGAGAAAATCCTTCCCCCTCCCCGGGCGGCATGGGGTCGTAGCTCAGCTCACAGTCTAGATGCATTTCTATAAGTTTCTGGGTGTCAAAATAGGCAAGGCACAGATTCTTAAAATTTTTTAAATTATAGTTTAGGAAATAATCTGTATTTTATAGTTTATTGATGTATAAAGTTACTGCACCAAAGAAACACACAAATTATAAGTAAAGGAGTTTTTTTCTGGATTTCACCTAAAATTTTACAAAGCATTAAATGAAACTATTTTTGGAGTATATTTAGACACTTTACTTGCCATGATTTAAATTATCACTTCAACTGGGGCATTAGGGGAAGGAGTTCAATTAGATTAGACATAGAAAAGTGATGCAGTGTAAATATAGGAGTGCTATTGTTATTGTACCAAGAAACATCCCAGGACTTGGAATGTCTTGCATTGCCCTTCAGCATAAATGTTGTAGGAAGTTAACAAATTTCTTCCTGTACAAGTTATTCAACATTTTCTTTCAACATTTTCTTTCTCCATTTTCAGTGACTTTTAAAAAAAAAATTATTGAATCACCATGTTACATAGTTACAAGCTTTCATGTTTAGGTTACAATCACACAATGATCAAACACCCATTCCTCCACCAGTGCACATTCTCCACCACCAATATCCTTGGTATACCCCCCCTTCCCACCCTCCCCCTCCCTCCATGGCACACAATATTCTCCATACTCTCTCTCTACTTTTGAGCATTATGGCTTGCAACACAGACACTGAGAGGCCATCATGTTTGGTCCATTATCTACTTTCGGCACACATCTCCCATTCCGACTGATTCCTCCAGCCATCATTTTCTTAGTGATCCCTTCTCTATTCCGTCTGCCTTCTCCGCTCCGCTCATGAAGCAGGCTTCCAGCTATGGGGAAATCCTCCTGGCCCTTGTATCTATCTACTGTCCTTGAGTGTTAGCCTCATGTGATGTTATTCTATACTCCACAAACAAGTGAAGACAACAACTTATTTTTTTTTGTTTTTGGGGTCACACTCAAGTAGTTCTCAGGACTTACTCCTAGCTCTGAACTCAGGGATCACTCCTGGCCTGGCTCAGGGAATCATGAGATTCCATGGGTGGAACCCTGGAATGTGTACTGGGCAAGTGCCCTACCTGATGTACTATCGCTCCAGCTCCTCAGTGACTATTATAGGTGATATTTTAAACCAGAAATCAAAGTTTGGGCTAGAGTTTCCCCTAGAAAAACTTTATGAAGAACACGAGGAATAGACATTTTAGTGAAAGATGGGCAAATATGTTAAAAAAAAAATCCTGTCAATTTTCTGAAAGGAAAAAGTCTTTATTTCAAAGGAAGAAAATTCAAGTTCATACCAAATGTGACACAAGGCTGATATCCACCCAGTGGCCAGATATGTTTTCCTGAGGGATTTTGCTCTGTTTATTCTGCTAGCATTTTTTCATTCTTGCCTTTTGGGGGTGGCCCTTCTCTAAAGTGTTTCCTCATCCCAGCTGTTATGATGTTTAATCTAGACTTGCCAACTTCTGATCTAGCAGTTCCAAGACACAGGGTGAGGAAAACAAAGCTTTCCAGTATTTCAGAATCATAACCCCCACCCGCACTGGAATTAGTACTTTCATCTCTAGTCAATCCTGAATTGTTTTCAACTGCCGCTTCATCTTTCCTCTCCCCCAGAATAGCAGAACAATTACTAATGGTAAAGATCTATGTTCATGTCCAGAATTCCAATTATTCATATCTATGGAAAACCTCAGTTTCCTTTCCTTTCCCTTTTCTTTCTCCCTCTTTCCACCAATATAAATCATATTTTTTTTTGTCATACAAGATTTACTTTAAAAAGATTTTGGCTGTTGTTAAGCTAATTGGGTCATATTTTTTTTTCCTTAGGAAAATTCATGGTAATATCCTGTATCTTAACAAGATAGTCATTTGGCTTTGATCCTAATGTCAATCCATGGTATAGTTTGACACTTCCAAAAATGGAAATTGTAGCATTTCATTTTAGGAATACACAACAATGGCTACTGCTTTCTCTACAGTGCTCTCTACATGAAATGCTTACTATTAAAGTTCACTAGTCTTGCTGGGGGACCAGGAAGATGAGGATTTAACATTGAACAGGACAGATTTAGGTGAGAAACTTGGTCAGCTTGAGTTTTTAATTCTAGTAACCAGCATTATTGGATAATACATTTCTATTTTAATCATTGGTTTGTAGTACTTTGTTCTAATAGCTGTAGGAAACAAATGCCAGTATTGACTGCTTTTGCATTTACATGTGTATTTTAGAAATAATTTGTAAAATTCTATATAACTTGTGATTTTTGACAAAATTGTATCAATCTATAGATTTAAGAAGTTGTTATAGATCCTCTATTTTTATTGCTGTACCATGATTTACAATACTTCCAATGATAGTTTTATGTATACTTAGTTACAATACCACTGGATTCCACTCCAATGCCACTTTCCTTCACTAATGTCCTAGGGACCCTTTTCTATCTCTCTTTTCTGCACAGGTAAGCTCAGTTCTGAAGACTAGTTCTCCCATTCTGTTGCCTTTGGCCATGCTGTTGCATATTTTTAGTACTTAGTGTTTCAATACTTGAGAATTATATTTTTCTTTTTTCATTTTTGCTTTTTGGGTCACACCTGGCGATAAACAGGGATTACTCCTGGCTCTGCACTCAGAAATTATTCCTGACGGTGCTCAGGGGACCATATGGGATGTTGGGAATCTATTTTTGGGTCAGCTGCATGCAAGGCAAATGCCTGCTGTGCTATTGCTCCAGCCCCAGAGAATTATATTTTTCACTACTAATGTTTTATTTAATGTTTTCCAACAAAACTTGATGATCTGTCTTTATAAAATCATGAAAACCCTTCACTTAATTTATTCCTAAGTAATTTTAATGTAATGCATTTTGTAAAATGCATTTTTCCAATTGTTGTTGCTGGTTTAGAGAAATAAAGTAGCTATTTCTCTAAAAGTTTCTCTAAAACTTTTACCTATTAATGTAAAATCTAGTCACTTTGTTTAATATTCTTGTTCTAAAGTTTTTTTTTTTAACTTACCTGGTGATTCTCAGGGATTATTTCTAACTCTGAGCTCGGTGATTACTTCTGGCAGTGCTGGGGGGGATGAACTATCTGGGGTGCTGGGGATTTTACCCAGGTCAGCTTTGTTCAAGGTAAGCACCTAGCTTGCTGAACTAACTTTTTAATAAAACATTATCATTTGAAATAATAGTTGATTTCCCCCAATTAATTTCTTACTTTTAATTTATTTTAATTTCCATATAACTAAACCCTCCAGTATGATGTTTACATAGGAAGTGAAAACACGGGGCTGGAGTGATAGCACAGTGGGTAGGGCGTTTGCCTTGCACGAGGCCGACCCAGGTTCGATTCCCAGCATCCCATAGGGTCCCCTGAGCACCGCTACGAGTAATTCCTGAATGCAGAGCCAGGAGTAACTCCTGTACATCGCCAGGTGTGACCCAAAAAGCAAAAAACAAAACAAAACAAAAGTGAAAACAGACTCCTTTACCTTGTTCCTAGTCTCTAATAGAAAACATATAGCATTTAAATTAACTATAATATTCAATGTTTGCTTTTGCAAATCTCCTTTATTTTATTAAAGAAATTTTATTCTGTTCTGAGATTGCTAAGTTTTATTTGATTGAATTGTAATTAAATGTTTGATTTTACTAAATGCATTTTTCATGCAGCAATTGAGATAGTTGTGACATTTTTCTCCTTTTTTCTAAACCAGTAAATTATACTGATTAATTTTTGAACATTGTTTGCAGGGTTGTATGATTTTCCATTCTTTTAATTTTAATTTTTTGAAGGTACTATAACTTGAAAATTTTGTTTCTTTTTTTTTTTTTTTTTGCTTTTTGGGTCACACCTGGCGATGCACAGGGGTTACTCCTGGCTCTGCACTCAGGAATTACCCCTGGTTGTGTTCAGGGACTATATGGGATGCTGGGATTTGAACCCGGGTCGGCCGCGTGCAAGGCAAACGCCCTACCCGCTGTGCTATCTCTCCAGCCCCACTGAAAATTTTGTTTCTTAAGCTAGAACATTTAGTCTATTTACATTGAATATAACCAAAATCTATTTATATTTCATTATCATTTTAAAACTTTTTGTTGTTGTTTGACAACCTGCTCTACATATTTTCTCTCTTCTTATTTGCTTCTTTCCAGATTGACCATTGTAAATAAGTCATATAGGAGCATGTCTCACTAGTGATTTGGGCTATTAGGCTATTTGCTTTGTTTTTATGGATGGTATGTAGCTTTTATATGAGCTGTAGCCTTTGGAAGCAGTCAATCACAGTTATTTCTGGTTTCTTTTCCTTTTAACAGTGAGACTGACTCTTTTTCTTCCTCAGACAGGGTATGTTCAGGCCTCACCACCCTTTATGAGCTAAGTTCTTGGATACCTTTTATTTCAGCCTCTTAGTCTATTTATTTGCTTTTATTTCTTTCTTCTTTGGATTTTGGTCTACATCTGGCTGTGCTCAGGTTTACTCCTGGTTCTGTACTCAGAGATCACTCATGTGGGCTCAGGGGGACAATTGTGGGGCTGGGTCTGTTGCCTGCAAGGCAAGTCTCTTACCCATTGTGCTATTTCTCAGGTCTCTCTTTGTTTTTCTTTTAGAATATTCTCTTTTTTTTTGGGGGGGGGTCTTACCTGGCTATGCACAGGAGTTACTTTTGGCTCTGCACTCAGGAATTACCCCTGGTGGTGCTCAGGGGACCATATGGGATGCTGGCAATTGAACCCGGATTGGCCTCGTGCAAGGCAAACGCCCTACACGCTGTGCTATTGCTCCAGCCCCTTTTAGAATATTCTTATGTTGGAATGTAAATTTCATAAGAATAAGGACTTCATTCTTCTCATTGAAGTATCTTGTATCTAAAGGAATGTCTATCACACAGTTGATGGTAAATAACAACTTGTTAAATGAACAAATATATGAATGCATGTTGGTTACTAATCCACAGAGGTTTTAAGTGTGTGAAAATTTCATATGTATTTTTTATGTTTCTCACTTTGTATATTTTATCTTCCATTGTTGTGAGCTAATGTAGGTTGAGAGTGGCTCAAAACATGAATTTACATTGTGATCTGAAGTTGGTGCCAAATATATATGTTAACAGTCATTTGGCTAATAGAGATTGATAATGTGTGCTATAGTTATGAATACCTCATATATCTTATACATCCTTAAAATTCTTTATAGCTTCAAGAATTTGAACTCCACAACCTCCAACTAATTTCCTCAGTAAATCTTGATTTAATTTTCCTCTGTGCTTTAATGGTGGACAACATTAAAGTTTTCACATTGCATTTAGTTTTAAGGAAACCAGCCAAAAATAGTCACCGAAGACAACTTGTTAATTAGCCTTTTTTCCCCATGTATGATTTTAATTGTGAATGTGGTGAAAGACTCTACAGAATATAACATGTCCGGGGAGTTAATTAGAAACATGCTTTCAAGAATGATTTGGCACATGCATTTGTTTTCTCTTGCTGCTGTAACAAATTGCCACAAACATAGCAGGTTAAAACAAGGTCCATTTATTGTTTCAGACATAGATCTTTAGAACTGAAGTTTGGCATGGCAGAGATGTATTTTTTCCTAACAGTTTTACAAAACAAGAATCAAGGTTTGGATAGTGCTTTTATTACTTTTTGGAAGGTATTGGGAATAATTCTTATCCAAGTTAAATTAATTATGTCATTTTATTTTTGCATTTCTTAGGCTTTGATATTCTGGGACCTTGCTGAACTGGAGACCTTTCCCCATCAGGGCTAGTCTATCTTTAGAAATAATAAATGACTCACCTGCAAATGTACCTCTAACATGCAGATTAACCAATCTGAACTCATACATACTCCTATATGTTCCTAAATTTCCTCCAGAGATCTCCCATAGACAGTGCCAGTATGCTCCTGACTCTAGTTACTCCAGAGCCAGATACTTACAAGGCAATTGAGAAGGGTCCCCATGACCCAGAACCTGATGAAGTAATTCAAATCAGCTAATTTTCTAAACCTACTTTTGTGCCTTACCTATTCCTTCCCTTGAAAACCACACACACACACACACACACACACACACACACAAATTTTCACATCTTTTCTAGTCCCTCTGCCTTTTGACCCACCTTCATGTTTCCTTGTGTGGCTCTGTATGGTTTCGCATATCCCCTCCCCATGGCAACTATGGGTAACAACTATAATTAACAGTGGAAATCATCTTTTGATGTTTTGGTTTCAATGTACCTGAACAATAATAAATCTTACATTTAATAACACAAGCTCTTTCAGATTGTTGGCAGAGTCCAGTGCCTCCCACTTGGCCCTATACCATCAAGCCAGCAGCAGCACATTAAATTCTTGTTATGTTTTGAATTTTTTTGATTTCTTGTCCTGCAGTGTCTTTCTCACTCATTCTCCAAAGAGCTCATGTGCTTACATTTGTGGATCTGTTTGGATAATGAAGAGTAATCACACTATTTTAATTAATAATGAATAATTTTGATTGCATCTCCAACATTCTTTTACCAGGCAATATAACATAACTATATAAGAAATACCAAGTAGCAAAAATTCCATTTGCCACAGCATTTTATTTTATTTTATTTTATTTACCACAGCATTTTAGAATTTAAATCAGAATATGTGTCAAAATTTGAATGAGGTTGTAAAATGTTCTTAAGTGTTCACATTGCAGGTTAGGCTCTGAATTTATACAGTTAAATTTTCTATGGCTAAGATAGTTTTAGGTAATGGTATGACTGAAAGAATTACTCTGTAAAGAGTTGTTCAGTTAGCTGCAATTCTAGCTTTGTGCCATTTATAAAGACAAGATATCAAACTTGCTTAACACAGACTGTGCTGTCCTCTACTTGAAATTCTTTTTAATTTTATATGTCTGGGAGGGGTTATGTGCCATACACAATGGTGCTCAGGCTAACTCCTGTGTCTGTGCTTAGGATCACTCCTGGTGGTGCTCACAGGGGACTGTCGTTGTGCTGCTAATTGAGCTGGTGTTGGGGACATGCAAGGCAAATGCCTTACATGCTGTACTATCTCTCTGACCTCCCATTTTTCTAGGGAGGATCTAAGGGGTCTCTGTGTTCACTCATGCATATTTATTGCCTCTCCCACCTCCCCAGGACTCCTCAATATTCATTATTTTTTCTTCCTAGTATCTTTATATTGACTTTGTCTATTTTATGATCTACTCTCTTGGGGAAAAGTTCTGCCACATAATTATTCACTGAGACTTTAAGAGGTCTTACTTATATTGCCTAGTACAAACAGTTAAAAAATACTTGCTCTTAATTAAGACAGTACCCAAAATGCAAATGTTTTAGAAGCAAACATTTTCCAAGATCATTTATTCCATTACTAGATTCTTTAGATTGTGGCCTATGAGTACTCATCCCCACTTTCTCCAAACCTGCTTTGCCATGCCCTGCTCTCTTTTCATCTTGCCCATTTGGTTTTACATTTTCTTTCTTGTTTTCCCCTTTCATCTTATTTTTTTCTTTTAAAAAAGTGAAGTAAAATAGCTTTATGCAAATAAATTTATTTAGAGAAATGTAAGGAGATAGAAAAAGAGAAATACATTTTCTAGAGAAAACCTAGGCTTCTCTACAGGGGGAAAGAGTCTCCCCCTTCCTAGATTGTCATTTTTTCTTTTTCTTAAGTGCATATCTTCATCTGACTTTATAAGTTTATTTACAAATGATTCCATTCATTTATTTATTTAGTTTTTTCTTATACCCATCTATGCTCAGAACTTACTTCTGATTCTGTGTTCAGGATTCTGTGTTCACATCTGACAGTGCTAGGGATTCAAACCAGAGTTGTCTGTGTAGAAGGAAATTTTATCTCTCTGGCCCTCTTCACTAATGATTTAATTATTCACTGTATCCTATGTTTAACTTCCTGGTATTATCCTTTTGTTTTTTGCTTTTATATTTTCAGGGAGCATTGTAGCCTTGTATTATTTGTTCCTCAATCAGTTTTTCTCTACAAAGCAGGCCATAAGTAATTTTTCAGCAAATCCATTACTGCTGAAATCTATTGCTAGGTAATGTAAGAGAAGTAAAATTGATGATAAATAATTGGCAGCATGAACCTGAATTTAGTTACAGGATCTTCCTCACCTATAATGATTAATCCCACTTTCTCAAGTTTTATCTTTATTTTATCTTTTATTTTCTAACTGCAGAATATCACAGGTTAGAATAACATGATGAGAACAGATAGCCACTTGAAGGCTAGGTGTTTTTCAATTTCTTGCCAAAACAGGAGGGCATGATAGCCTTAAGAGTTGGCTCATGTTCAGAGACATGCTTTGCATGTTTTTCATGCTTTCATAAAAGAGGTTCAGAGTTACTCCAGCTCTAACATCTAATATGCCAAGAGTACTGAATTTATCCCTGCAGGGTACGTTGTGGTTAGTACACTATGTGCTTAATGATTCTCTGTTTGAGGATAAAGTTTAACTCTAAACTCCTTCATCTCTGAACTATCATTATTTTTCTACTGTTAGATTTCCTGCAGTTTTGGCATTTACTTTATATGATTCTATGCTGTTGCATTAACTCCAGAAAGATTGGTGTTTTCATTTTGCTGTGATTGCTTGATGTCAGTGGCCAAGAAGTGAGGGGAGTGATAGCACAGCGGGTAGGGCATTTGCCTTGCATGCAGCCAACCCGGGTTCGATTCCTCTGCCCCTCTCGAAGAGCCTGACAAGCTACCGAGAGTATCTCTCCCACAGGGCAGAGCCTGGCAAGCTCCCTGTGGCATATTCGATATGTCAAAAACAGTAACAACAAGTTTCACAATGAAGATGTTACTGGTGCCTGGTCAAGAAAATCAATGAGCAACGGATGACAGTGATACAGTGACAGTTTCAACAAAATTAGAGTTAGCCTTTGCAGAATCATTTTACTTTTATAAAGTCAAGCCTGGTCTTTGAAAACCCCTAGGATCTTTTGTAGGACTTAAAAATATTTATGCAAGTTAAATCCAGTTATTAAAATATTCTGTTACATGGGGCTGAAGCAATAGTACAGTGGCCAAAATGCTTGCTTTACATGCAGCTGACCCAGGTTTAATCTCCTGCACTGCTTATGACCCAGCAAACACTGTCAGGAGTGATCCCTGAACATAGAGCCAGGAGTAAACCCCGAATGCCACTGAATGTGACTTAAACTACCCCCATATAAAATGTATTGGTCTAAAGATGTGGCTCACTGTTAGAATATCTGTTTTGCATGCATAATAGCTCAGGATTTTTGTTATTGTTTTCTTTTGGGGCCACACCTTGTGATGCTCAGGACTTACTCAGAGATCACTCCTAATTGGATTTAGCGGATCATATTGGGTACCAGTCATCAAACCCTGGTCGTCTGCATGTTGATCCACTGTGAGATATACCCTTACAAAGCTGTTCATGGTTGTATTTAAATCATTCAGTATTCCAACACCCTTCCCTCCACCAGTGTACATTTCCCCTCTATGGTAGATACTTTTCCTCTCTCTCTCTCTCTCTCTCTCTCTGTCTCGCCCCCTTCCTTTTGGCATTGTGGTTTGCAATATAGATACTGAAAGGTTATCAATAATATCCATTTGTGGGGCTGGAGCGATAGCACAGCGGGTAGGGCATTTGCCCTGCACGCTGCCAACCCAGGTTCGATTCCCAACATCCCATATGGTCCCCTGAGCACCGCCAGGGGTAATTCTTGAGTGAAGGGCCAAGAGTCACCCCTGTGCATTGCTGGGTGTGACCCAAAAATTGATGCTAAACATCTTCATTGTATTTGTTGACCCCAGATCATTATATCCAGAACACTTATATAAATCCTCTGGTTTCAGAACCAGATTGTTCATTTTGTTTTTAAACTTCTTTTACCAACCATTATTTTGATTTCAAGTATTTAGGGCTTTCTATATTATTTATCATTTGATAAACAAACTTTCAGAAACATTTTTAATTTGCTCTTTATATCTGGTATTATATATAATAAGATATATATCTTATATCTATATATCTGTATCAATATATCTATGTATCTTTCCAAAACTTTTTAATACTAAATTTGGGATGCCCTCATCACTGAGAAATTTTTATTATTTATTTTTGTTTTTGTTTTTTGATGCTCAGAGGTTACTCCTAACTCTGTCCTCAGGAATCACTCCTGGCAGTGCTCAGGGGACCATATGGGATGCTAGGGGTCAAGCCCATGTTGGTTGCATGCAAGGCAAGTTCCTTATCTGCTTCAGTATCTCTCTGTTCCCAACCCCCTCCAATTTTAATAGGGCCTCACTTGGCAGTGCTAGGGAACACAAGGGTCACATCTGATTGTTCTGGGGAGCCATGCAGTACTTAGCATCAAGCTCAGGGCTTATAGATACTAAGCACATACTTCACTACCTGAGCTATGTCCTCGGTCCTTCTAGAAAAGCTGTGGAAAGTAACCATGCACCAGATTAAGATTTAAATTTTTTTTTTAATTTTATTGAATCACTGTGACAAGTTATAAAGCTTTCAGGTTTAAGTCTCAGTCATATAATGATCAAACCCCCATCCTTCACCAGTTCACATGTTCCCCCACCAAGAACCCCAATATACCCCCCTCCCACACCCCCCCCACCTGAGTGGCTAATGATCTTCACTTTATTCTCTCTATACTTTGAATACATTCAATATTTCAACAGAGAACTATTATTATCTGGAATTTTCCCTCAACAATCAAACCTGCTGAAAAGGCATCATTTGATAAATTGTTTTCCATTGCTGAGAATGAAGATAATATGAGCTTGCACGGCCGCAAGAGCGGCCGGGCGGTTTTGGATTTCTGATATTTTAGCTCAGTTCACAGTCTAGATGCATTTCTATAAGAAGCCACTGGGTGCCAAAATGGGTTACTAGACCTCCCAGATCATAGTCTTTAAGGAGCAGAGGGGCTGTGTCATTCGAGGCTGCTCCGGATCTCATCTGGGCAGAGAGTTTGCCGGTAACATCCCCATCCCATGATCTCTTATGCACCACGTCACTACAAACTCATACCTCTGGGTTGTGAGTTCTAGAAGATGGAGGGCGCCACTTGGGCGCCACTGCTGCCACTGCCACCACTGCCATCTCCCCGGTAGAAAGAAAGAGTTGAGAGAGAAAATTCTTCCTCTTCCCCGGGCAGCATGGGGTTGTAGCTCAGTTCACAGTCTAGATGCATTTCTATAAGAAGCCGCTGGGTACCAAAATGGGTTAGTAGACCTTCTGGATCATAGTCGTTAAGGAGCAGAGGGGCTGTGTTGTGCACGGCTGCTCTGGATCTCATCTGGGCTGCACCAGATTAAGAGTTCAATCCCGGGCACCACTACTATTACCACCACACCACAACCACCACAACAGTAAACTAAAACAGCAGAGGTAAGGTTTAGTGGCAAAAATATTAAAACCTAGACTCTAAATAAAATTCTGTTTGTATGACCAACTTTATCAGCAGTGAAAGAATGTTGATTGGGAAGTAAGCCCTAGAAATGGTTGAATACAGCCAACCTGTGGAGTTGATAGCCACAGGTTCTGATCCCGTGACTTTGCAGTGGATAAAGGCTTTCAGTCCTTATCTGTCATTCTGCAATCACAAAAGTTATAAAGATATAGACTTTAAGAAATATTTGTTATTAACATATGATCTAAATGGATGTGAGACTATCAAGTCTTTCTCTTAATTAGAAAATTTATAAATTTTGCAACGTAGTCATTTGGTTTTAAGTTGTTTCTACAGTACTAGTGGGTATTGTACAAAATCTTGTATACCCACTTCTTTTACTTTATTTTCTTTTTGCATTTATTATATTTTTAATTTTTTTTTTGCTTTTTGGTTCATACCCAGTGATGCACAGGGGTTACTCCTGGTTCATGCACTCAGGAATTACTCCTGGCTGTCCTTGGGGGACCATATGGGATGCTGGGAATCAAACCTGGGTTGGGTGCATGGAAGGCAAACGTCCTACCTGCTGTGCTATTGTTCCAGCCACCATTTTTAAATTTTATACTCTGTGATTTACAAAGTTGTTTATAGTAGAGTTGTTTCAGGCAATGTTCCAACATCAATCCCACCACAAGTGTGACCAAGCCTCCACCATGCCCAGTTTCAAACCCACCTACCAGGCCTCACCCTCTTAGCAGGAATAAACAAATTTACTTCATATTGATTGTTACAACAAAATGGCAATTGGATTACAAAAAAATAAATCAATAAAAGAAAATTGTGATAATTGTTATATCTCACATTGGTGTTACTAAAGCCAATAAATATCTGAGCTAGCTGGGCTTTCCTTGGTATTATTTTCATTCATTGAGCTTGGCAGAGAGTCTCTTGCCCGCATGCCTGGCTGTCTTCCCCGGGGCTCCTTGAGGGGGATGGGCTCCAGCTTCCCTCCCTGCCCGGAGCAGAGCTTCCGGTGGCTGAAGACCACCAGAACCTAGCTACAGCCATGCTCGACATGTTTGGACAGGCCTCACGCATGAAGGTACCAGTAGAGGAATCCCATCAATGGACAACATCCAGAGACTTAAAATCAAGTTTACAGAAGATATCTTATAATCTACTTTTCCCTCTGGGAGAAAATTTCGGGCTACTGAGAGCTTCCTGCCCACATGGGACAGCCTCGCAAGCTTCCCATGGTTTATCTATATGCCAAAGCCAGTAACCAGCTGAATCTCATTCCCTTGACCCTGAAGGAACTTCCAATGTGCCATCGTTGGGATGTCCAAGAAGAGAGAGGCTTCTAAGATCTCAGGGATAGTACGAATATAGAGGTTACTGAGACCACTCAAGCCACTCGATGATCAACAGGATTTCGTGATTCGTGATTCATGATTGAGCTTGGAGGGCTTCTATGCAACTTTGCCTTTAAATTTTCTCTGCTCCTACTGGGCTGTGAGAACTGTAAAACTTAGAGCTGTGGTGTGGTCATATATGTGGCCACACGCTCTAGGAGCTGTTGAACTGGGACTATTTGGAAGTTTGGTGCACTGAGAAGCTTCAATAGTGTATCTGGGCCATTTATATACCAGAGGATGCTGGTTGTAGGTGGGGATTCTGGGCTTTCCAACAGGGTGGGGAATCTGTCTGCCCCACTCTGAATTTTCAGCCTGGAGATGGGTCTACCTGGGCTAATTTGGCAGCTTGATGAGGTCAATGTGTTACTTTTCTAAAATTAAAAAAATACTAAACTGAAACATCTGGCACCCAGAGTTTCCATTAAGTGATCTTAGATTTGTAACAAATCTTATGACTGAACAATATTGGCTTCCTTTTCCTATCTTTATTATTTCCAGTTACATGTTCCACATATATGTAAAGTTGTAGTTTTTGTCTTTCTCTATCTGACTTATTACACCAAGCATAATGCTTTCTCGTTTTGTTCATATTGTTGCATATAGCATAAATATACACATGTGCGTATATGTACATATATATATACACACACACATATATATATATACGCACAGACATAGTAGTACTGTTGAATTTGTATACTGCAGTTTTAACAAATCTTTTGATGCTAATCACTTAAGTCCCAGACATTGGTTTATGTAAAGAATACTTTGATGAACATAGTGGTAGTGCATATATCTTTTTGAATTAGTGTTTCTTGTATTCATGTAAATAGCCAGAAGTGAGATAACTAGATTGTATGAAATTTATATCTTTGTTCTTTTGAGATACTCCATAAGGCTTTCCATAATATTTACACCAATTTATGTTCTCATCAATATCATATAATGATTCTCTCTTCTTCACATCCTCATAATCTCTTTAGCAGTTGATATTGAATAGAATCTTTTGTTTGTTTTTGGTCCTCACCTGACAATTTTCAGAGCTTTCTTTTTGCTCTGTACTCAGGGATCACTCCTGGTGGTGCTTAGAGGACCATCTGTGGTATCAAAAATCAAACCCCTATTGAATGCATGCAAAACAAGTGTATCCACTGTACTATCTCTCTGGCCCTGAGTATTGTTCTTTTTTTTTTATAAAACAATAGTTCCTGTACCTTTGTTCATTTTAACTACTAAACTTTTGGGTGATTTGTTATGTAGGAATAGATGAGTAGTGCAACAAGTGAATATAGATTAATTATAAAAGAATCTATAGTTTGAAAATTTTTTTCTGCAAGACTCCAAAGCCAATGAATAGATGTGAACTTGTTTGCATTTCATGCATAAATTGAATATTGACTAAATCTGAGATTTTATCATTTGTCAAACATAGTTTTCAACTTTCCCCCTATTTTTTATGGGGGCCTCACCTAGTGGTGCTCAGGTGTTATTCCTGGCTCAGTGCTCAGGGATCACTCCTGATGGTGCTTGAGGGAACCATATGTGGTGCCAGATTTTCAATCCTGGGTTAGCTAAATGCCAGACATATTACTTACTTTGGGCTCCCTTTATAACTTTTCCTCTATGATTGAACTACTCAGCCACCTTGTTTTCATAAAATTTTATTTCTGTATTTCTTTTTTTGCTTTTTGAATCACACCATAAAATTTCTTATTCTGAGATTACTCTGATCTTAGCCCCAAAATACTTTTTTTTTCCTTTTGCTTTTTGGGTCACACGTGGCCATGCCCAGGGGTTACTCCTGGCTCTGCACTCAGGAATTACCCCTGGCAGTGCTTAGGGGACCATATGGGATGCTGGGAATCGAACCTGGGTCAGCCGTGTGCAAGGAAAATTCCCTATTGCTGTGCTATCACTCCAGCCTTCTAGAAATACTTTAGTGTCCATGTCCATTGTGTGTTAGGTAATAAATCCACCTCAAAAATAGTGATTTAAAATAAAGACAATTTAGTGTTTCCCACAAAACTGAGAGTTACCTGTACAGTTCTTCTGCTACCTTGACTAGATTCCCTCATGTCCCTCATGTCCCTCATCCAAGGGAATATTGGAAAGCTGAAGCTTCTTTGCCACATTTTCTCTATCACTATTTGAGACTAAGTCTTACTCTTTAATTGACTGTGTTCTGAGGGAGTATAGGCTGAAGCTACAAGGAATCTTAAGGTCTAAGTTCTGGAACTTTCACAATTTTACTTGTCTCATGTTTTATAGATCAAGCAAGTCACAAGGTCATCTCATATTCAAAGAGATCATGAAAACTTCTGCCTCTTTGTTGGAGCAGTAACAAATCTATAAATGCAACAACACTACAGAAAAGATATCACTTGGAGAAGTTATTCTTTGGGGGGACTTTATATAGTGAATGTCACATTCATTATTAAGAGAAACTAAAGAGAAATTGATTTACAAGATTCCAGCAGCCTGCGTTCCTAAACACAGAATTAGAAGGTCCAAAATAATTCATTTATCAAGCATACATATAATGAGAATTTAGTATGTGTTTGATTTCTGGGTAATTCCTTACATGAGCAAAGACAAAATATTTTTCTTAAAATTTAGTTCTTTTAAGGCAACATATATTTCTCAGTGTCTTCTGTGCTTAGAATTCTTATCTCTGAGATTATTTGTTATCTGTGGTTGCCTTTATGAGTTATTAATGTTCTCTGCAGCTGTGTCTATGGATCCCACATTTTTGACATAATAGTTGCCCTTAGGGTGTTTGATAGGGCATCCGAGTCCTGTTTGACTCCATCTGCTTTTTCTGCTTATACATTTTACCATATGGCAAAGATGCCAAGAGTAAGCTATCATGGCTCAAAATAATTGGAGTAGGTGTCAGAGGAGGTTATAGAATTATCTGGCAGTACTTTATATGTGCTAAACAAAGTATTGAGCATTAGGTTATATAGACTTGAATAAGATATGGCATGGAATCACAGAGCAGCAGGGGAAAAGGAAAATAATTTGTCTGTCATTCTTATTTAAAAGATTAAAAAGTGAGATTCAGAGATGAAATTGATGTTACTTAAAAATACAAACTATCTATTTCACAACTCACCCCACCCCCCAAATATAAAGCACTATAACTTAGGAATTCTGGCTTGCTTTCTGATGTTCTTTCCACTGTTTCTTACCTCCTTAAGATTCATACTCCTAAGAAAGAAAAATAGTAATCTTAAATTTATAAAGTAAACACTGCCTAGTAGTATACTGAACTTGGTAGTTTTCAATGACTCTACTTAACTACCAAGAGTATTTTAGTACTACCACTTATAGAGAATGAGAATTCAAGTAACTTTCTCAAACTCCAAAGACCAAACAGAGATTCTAACCCAGAATTTCAAACTACAAAGATTATGCTCTTTTTTATTTTGATTTTTTAATGAATCACTGTAAATAACAAAGTTATGTAGTTATTCCTGATTTAGTTTCAGGATACAATGTTCCAACACCAATCCTTTCACCAGTGTCCACTAATGGCTCTGGTTTCCCTCCAACCTTCTCTTCCAAGCCCTCCTCCCTGCCTCCCGCCCCCTCTCCCCCCCCCCCGCAACACACACACCACACATACTCACAGCCAGCCTTTTTGGCAGGAACTTTTTCTTTTTTTCTTTCCCTTCTAGGCACTGTGGTTTACAATACTGTTACTGATAGGGTATTATGCATATCACTTTACCTTACCTCCTTTCAGCTCCTAGACCTGGAACAGAGTGACCGTTTCCATCTATCATTGCTGTAGTGGTCCTTTGCCTGACCTATACCCTTACCCCACCCCACTTACCAACAGATAAGCTTACTACTAAGGAATATTAGAATTATGCTCTTAATTACGTAAGCTCTACTCTATGAAGGTGAAAATATAGAAAAGGGGTTGGAGCAATAGTACAGAAGGGTAGGGAATTTGCCTTGCATGTGGCTGACCTGGGTTCGATCCCCAGCATCCCATATGGTTTCCTGAGCAACACCAGGAATAATTCATGAATGCAGAGCCAGGAGTAAGTAACCCTGAGCGTTGCTGGGTGTGACCCAGAAAGCACCACACAAAAACTCCAGATAAATCCAGAGAAGTCTCAGTTTGCTGAGCTTATGTGAGAAGTCTTCAAATCATGAATGAGTAGAGGTAGAGAACATGGATCTTTGTGGTAGAACACAGAATCTGGTTCATGAATGAAGCCTAGGATGTTCATAGAATGTCAAAAATAATCAATAGTCAATTTCTTATTTTTTGTAATTTTAAGGTTTTTTTTTACTTGTAAAGGATATTTATTACATTGAAAAAGTGTACATATATAACGTCTACAGCAAAACTTGTGAGAATTAAATGAGTTTGGGGTATATTAAATTAGAAATTGCTTTTTTAATTTTTATTTGTTTATTTGTTTTTAAAAAAATTTTAAATTTTATTTATTATTTTTTTATTTTTATTTTTAATTAGTGAATAACCGTGAGGGTACAGTTACAGATTTATACATTTTTGTGCTCATGTTTCCCCCATACAAAGTTCGAGAACCCATCCCTTCACCAGTGCCCATTCTCCACCACTGGTAAACCCAGCGTCCCTCCCACCCTCCCCAGTCCCGTCTCTCCCCACCCCAAACTGCCACTATGGCAGGGTATTCCCTTTCATTCTCTCTCTCTGATTAGGTGTTGTGGTTTGCAATAAAGGTGTTGAGCGGCCATTGTGTTCAGTCTCTAGTCTACATTCGGCACGCATCACCCCTCCCCTGCATGACCTCTGACCACATTTTACTTGGTGATCCCTTCTCTGAGTTGCGCAGAATGAGAGACCAGCCTCCAAGCCATGGAGTCAACCTCCTAGTACTTATTTCTACTATTCTTGGGTGTTAGACTCCTAGTCTATTATTCTATATTCCACAGATGAGTGCAATCTTTCTATGTCTGTCTCACTCTTTCTGACTCATTTCACTTAGCATGATATTTTCCATGCTGATCCACTTATTTGCAAACTTCATGACCTCATTTTTTTCTAACAGCTGCATAGTATTCCATTGTGTAGATGTACCAAAGTTTCTTCAACCAGTCATCTGTTCTAGGGCACTCGGGTTTTTTCCAGATTCTGGCTATTGTAAACAGTGCTGCAATGAACATATAAGTGCAGATCTCATTTCGACTATACTTTTTTGCTCCTCTGAGATATATTCCCAGCAGTGGTATTGCTGGGTCAAATGGGAGCTCAACCTCTAATTTTTTGAGAATCATCCATATTGTTTTCCAAAAGGGCTGAACAAGTTGGCATTCCCACCAGCAATGTATAAGGGTCCCTTTCTCCCCACATCCTCTCCAACAGTGGTTGCTTTTGTTCTTTTGGATGTGTGCTAGCCTCTGTGGTGTGAGGTGGTATCTCATGGTTGTTTTGATCTGCATCTCTCTGATGATTAGTGATGGAGAGGACTTTTTCATGTGCCTTTTGGCCATTCATATCTCTTCCTTGGGAAAGTTTCTGTTCACTTCTTCGCCCCATTTTTTGATGGGGTTGGATGTTTTCTTCTTGTAGAGTTCAACCAGTGCTTTATATACCATTGATATCAACCCCTTATCTGATGGGTATTGTGTAAATATCCTTTCCCATTTTGTAGATAGTCTTTGTATTTTGGTCACTGTATCTTTTGTGGTGCAGAAGCTTTTTAGTTTAATGTAGTCCCATTTGTTGATCTCTGTTTCCACTTGGTTGGCCAGTTGCATGTCATCTTTGAAGATAGCCTTATCTTCAATATCGTGGAAGGTTTTGCCGACCTTGTCTTTAATGTACCTTATGGTTTGTGGTCTGACGTTGAGGTCTTTAATCCATTTTGATCTGACTTTTGTGCATGGTGTCAGGTCGAGGTCTAAGCCCATTCTAGAGAAGCCTAAAAGCTCTAGTAAGAAACTCTTAGAAACAATTGGCCTGTACAGTAAAGTTGCAGCCTATAAAATCAATACCCAAAAATCCATGGCCTTCCTATATGCAAACAATGAGACAGAGGAAAGGGACATGAAAAAAGCAATCCCGTTCACAATCGTGCCCCAGAAAATCAAATACCTTGGAATCAGCTTAACTAAAGAATAAAGGACCTTTACAAAGAAAACTATAAGACGCTACTCCATGAAATAAAAGAGGACATGAGGAAATGGAAACATATCCCCTGCTCATGGATAGGGAGAATAAACATTGTCAAAATGGCAATACTCCCCAAAGCATTATACAGATTTAACGCGATCCCTATGAGGATACCCATGGCATTCTTCAAAGAAACAGATAAAGCAATCCTGAAATTTATATGAAACAATAAATGCCCATGGATAGCTAAAACAATTCTTGGGAAAAAGATGATGGGAGGCATCACCCTCCCCAACCTTAAACTCTACTACAAAGCAGTAACAATTAAAACAGCATGGTACTGGAACAAAGGCAGAGCTGAAGACCAATGGAACAGGGTGGAATATCCCTACACACAACCTCAAATGTATGATCATCTAATCTTTGATAAGGGAGCAAGAGATGTGAAGTGGAGCAAGGAAAGCCTCTTTAACAAATGATGCTGGCACAACTGGACAACCACGTGTAAAAGAATGGGCTTAATTTTACGTTTTTTAAAAAATGACTAATGAAAATTGACAACTGTTTAAATGATGAGTTAGGATTAGAAATATCAGGCAGAGAAAAACAAGTAAATAAATACTAAATGAGAACTAGTTAGAATTGTTTATGGATGACAAGTGCAGTTGGTAAGTTATGGGCAAATGAAGAATGAAACAATATGTGACATGGAGGTAGATAAAGGTCAGATTATTATGTCACTTATTATTATAAGAAGTTTGTATTTTAATTGAATGTCATTTCTATAATAAAAAATTTATGTGGCATTAGCTGTCTTGCAGAACAAATATAAACTATAAAACATAAACAAAAGCTACAATAATGTGAAGTCATTATTATGTAGAGAAATGCAAAATTGCGTTTTGAAAAAAATGTCAACAGAAGAGAAAATGGTACTAGGGAATCTATCTGCATAAGAATTTCTCATATAGACTAAGACTTAAGCCTGAAAGCATTGTAATCTTCCACATGGTGATTCAATAAAATAAAATAAAAAAATACTTACAAAATTAATATCGCAGGGTTTCAATTTAAAAAAAAAGAATTTCTCATATAAAGATAAGACACACTCAGTATACAGAGTGTAAATAAAACTTCAAAAGAAATCTTCCTGGCCTTCAAAATCAAAATGGTTTGATGAGACTAGAATGATAGTAGAGGTATCAAGGAACTTGCCTTTCTTGTGGTGGACTCTTGCTAAATCTCTGGTAGCACATGGTCCTCAAATGCCATCAGAAGTGACCCTTGAGCACAAATCCAGGAGTAGTTCCTTTGCACTGCTGGTGTGGTCCTGAACAAGACAAAACAAAGCAAAAAAATATCCCCTTAAACCTCCAAAACCAAACCCTCAAAAATAAAAACAAAAATTATGCTCTTCAGAGACTAGAAAAAGTGAAACATTTCAGGTAATACTTTACTAATTAGATAAGAAGTAAAAGTGGTGGAGTGGTTATAACGAGTTTTATATGTAAACTATGCCTAAATTTCTCATTGACATCTTAATTGCAAATGGACAGGTTTGACTAAATTATCCTAGTGGGGGATAAATGGGCAAGAATTTTAGCTGTTACAGAGACAGAATTTGCAGGGTAAATTCAACTGAATTCAAACCTTAAAATTAAAAAAAAATCTCTGAGAAATAAAATAGAATTGTAGGACTCAGAATAGAATATGTAAAATATCCAAGATGCAATCTAAAGTTATTTAACAAAAGAAGAAGTAGGACAACATGACTCATTATCAAAAAAAAAGAAAGAAAAGAAAATCAATAAACACCAACTCTGATTTGATCCAGATGTTGAATTTAGCAAAACAATATCAAACATAAACTATAACTATATTCAATGATGGAATAGAAACATGCACTAATAATCCACTTTGATCTGTCTTTTGTGTCTGGCATTAGACAGAGGTCAGAGTTCAATTTTTTTGCAGGTAGATATCCAGTTTTCCCAGCACCACTTGTTGAAGAGGCTTTTCTTGTTCCACTTAACATTTCTTGCTCCTTTGTCAAAGATTAAGTGGCCATATATTTGGGAGTCTATGACAGGATATTCAACTCTGTTCCATTGATCTGTGGGTTCTGTTTCTAGCACAATATCATGCTATTTTAATTACTACTGCTTTATAGTACAGTTTGAAGTTGGGGAAGGTGATGCTACCCATCTTTTTTCCCCCCAAGGATTGCTTTAGCTATTCATGGAGGTTTATTGTTCCATATGAATTTCAGGAGTGTTTTGTCTATTTCGTTGAAAAATGTCATGGGTATCCGAATAGGGACTGAATTAAATCTGTATAGTGCTTTGGGGAGTAATGCCATTTTGATCATGTTAATTCTCCCTATCCATAAGCAGGGGATGTGTCTCCATTTCCTAGTGTCCTCTTTTATTTCTTGAAGTAGTGTTTTGTAATTTTCCTTGTATAGGTCCTTCACCTCTTTGGTTAAGCTGATTCCAAGGTACATGATTTTCTGAGGTGCTATTGTGATTGGGATTGTTTTTTAATGTCTCTTTCTTCTCTTTCATTATTTGTATACAAGAAAGCCATGGACTTTTGGGTGTTGATTTTGTAGCCTGCCACTTTATTATATTAGCGTACTGTTTCTAGAAACTTTTCCGTAGAGTTTTAGGATTTTCTAAGTATAGTATCATATCATCTGCAAATAGTGATAGCTTAACCTCTTCCTTTCCTATGTGTATGCCCTTGATATCTTTTTCTTGTCTAACTGCTATGGCCAGGACTTCCAGTACTATATTGAATAGGAATGGCGAAAGCAGGCAACCTTGTCTTGTGCCCGATCTTAGAGGGAAGGCTTTTAGTTTTTCCCGATTGAGAATGATACCAGCCATGGGCTTGTGGTAGATGGCTTTGACTATATTGATGAACGTTCCTTCGATGCCCATTTTGCTGAGAGTTTTCATCATATATGGGTGCTGGATTTTGTCAAATGCTTTCTTTGCATCTATTGATATGATCATATGGTTTTTATTATTTCTTTTATTGATGAATTATGTTGATTAACTTGTGAATATTAAACCATATCAGAAATGAATTTATAAGGTATATAGAGGAAAATATATGCAGAACCCTCCATGACATTGAAGCTAAAAGCATCTTTAAGGATGAAACAGCACTGACCATGCAAGTGGAAGCAAACATAAACAAGTGGGACTACATCAAACTAAAAAGCTTCTGCACTTCAAAAGAAAGTGACCAAAATACAGAAAGAGCCCACAGAATGGGAAAGAATATTCACCTCATATCCACCTGATAAGGGATTAATATCCAGGATATACAAGACACTAGTAGGAGAAAAAAAACTACAAGAAAAAAACCTCCAACCCCATCAAAAAATGGGAAAAAGAAATGAACAGAAGCTTCCTCAAAAAAGAAATACAAATGGCCAATAGGCACATGAAAAAATGCTCCACATCTCTAGTCGTCAGAGAGATGCAAATAAAAACAACAATGAGATATCATCTCACACCACAGAGACTGGCACACTTTCAAGAGAACAAAAGCAACCAGTGCTGGCGTGGGTGTGGGGAAAAAGGGACACTTTTTCACTGCCGGTGGGAATGCTGACTAGTCCAGCCTTTCTGGAAAACAATATGGACAGTTCTTCCAAAACTAGAAATTGAGCTTCCCACTTTTGGGAATATATACTGAGGGTACAAACAAGCTCAGTAGAAAATGACATCTGCTGTGTCATGTTATAATAGCTTAGAAATTGCAGTTCATTGTATGCTCATTGCAGTACTGTTCACAAAAGCCAAAATATGGAAACATCCCAAGTGTCCTAGAACAGACGACTGGTAAAATGATGGCTGGAAGAATCAGTCGGAATGGGAGATGTGTGCTGAAATTAGATAATGGACCAAACATGATGGCCTCTCAATGTCTTTGCTGCAAGACATAATGCCAAAGATAGAGAGAGAGCATAAAGGCAGGGGGAGGGTCGGAAAGTGGAGAGTATACTGGAGAGATTGGTGGTGGGAAATGTGCACTGGTGGAGGGACGGGTGTTTGATCATTGTATGATTGTAACTGAAGCATGAAAGATTGTAACTATATCTCACAGTGATTCAATAAAAAAATAAAATAAATTAAAAAAATAAAATTATTGGTTCGAAGTCTTTTCCATTCAGCACTTTGTATACTCCTTATTTATCTATAGAGTTTCTGTGGATAAATCTGCTACTTAGATATTTTCTTTATATGTGAATTAATTTTCTCTTGCTTCTTTTGGGATTTCCTCTTTATTTTTGTCATTTTTTTATGATATTGTGTCTTGGTGTGTATCTGTTTGGCTTTTTCTTTTTTTAAGTGCTTTGAGAGTCTGAATCTGGGTATCCAACTCCTTTCTCAGCTTGGAGGCATTTTCAACTTATTTTTTCAAATAAAATTCTTCCCCCTTCCTCTCTTAGTCTCCTTCTGGAACCCCAGACATGGGGCTGCTAATTTCTCTTGTTATTCCATATAATTCTTTTGGTATCATCATTGCTTTTAATTATATGTTTTTTTCTGCTAATCTTTTTGAATCCACTACTTTACCTTTTGAGTCCATTGATTTCATTTTTGGCATTATTTTCATTCTGCTGTTCTCCCTCCCTCCCTCCCTCCCTCCCTCCCTCCCTCCCTCCCTCCCTTCCTCCCTCCCTCCCTCCCTCCCTCCCTTCCTTCCTTCCTTCCTTCCTTCCTTCCTTCCTTCCTTCCTTCCTTCCTTCCTTCCTTCCTTCCTTCCTTCCTTCCTTCCTTCCTTTTTCTAATGTACTCGATAATTCTATGTTTGGGCTTTTCTCAGGGTATCTGTCATACCTTTTTGTTTTTGTTGAAGTTCTCATTCCTTGATCTCATTTTTGTGAACATAATTAGGACTTTAGGATCTTGCATAGTTTTGCATATATTTATAAGCTATTATATTGATCCATTGGTGTGTGTGAGTCCCTCTGTCTCCCTGTTATGTCTGCTATAAACTGGATGCCTGGGCTTGGGCTAGGAAACTATGCTAAAGCAAGACCGAGTTATGTCCAGGGGTGAAAAAGGCATATCTCCTTCAAAAGGGAATTGAGAGACCTAGTCTATGTCAGTGTCTCACAAAGCTACATCAAGTTGAAATATGGGAAGAGCATGGTGGTCATACATGTGAGGTTTTTGTGGGCCTCTTAGAAGTGGGGAATCCCTCTTCTAACATTTCTTTTGCTAGAACTCAATTACATGTCCAGAACCTGTGAGAGATCCTGTACTTTGTACAGCACTGTTTTCCCAGGAAAAAGAGAAAACAATTGAAAGGATATGGGGGAAGAATTGAAATCCTCTGACTTACTCTATTTCTGTCACTTTACACCCTTACTGAAAACTTACGCTTATTCTTAAATTTTGTATATACATATTTTTATAGATTTAAGCTTTTTATTTAATGAAATTTAATTATAGTGTTAAAATTATTTTGAAATAATATTAAATCCTTTAGTTTTATAGAGGTCTAGAGAGGTTAATAACTTGCCTAAAATCACACAGCTTGTTGGTAACAAAGAACAGAGCTCAGGATTTTCTTCATTTTAATTTTATTTTAATTTGAAATAGCAAAAAAATACCTGGACAAGAAATTGCTATTGGTTTTATATTTTTTGCCTTACAAAGGACAGTTTTTTTTGAATTTATTTTATGAAGAGGCTGATGTAAATATTATTTATTTATTTTTATTTATTTTTTCCTTTGCTAAAGAGATTCTCACTTTAGCCTTTAGATGGCACAAGTTAGCCAACCGAAATTCGTTTTGTAGTTGCAGCAATTATAGAAGGTTCAAGAGAAGTTTATGGAAAATGGTAGCACTGAATAATAATTCAAACAAAGTAGATATGTTATCAGCAAAGTCTTTATGCATTTAGTCTTTTTAATAGGAATGTCAGGAATCACTAAGAATAAATGGTTCTTGGACAGAATTTTGAAATAAGAATTGAAGTTCAAAGAGGCTTTCTGAAGTTGATAGAACACGAATTTGGGAGGTAAGAAAACTTAGTTTTTCATAAGTTCTCAAATATTTAGGAAAAATTTTCCTTTATTGACTTATGTTCATCATTGTGGATCCTAATAACATTTGCTAATTATTATGGGGGACCCTCCCCCTTCCCCCACCCCACCTCTGGCAGGATCTTTCTGAAGACCTACAACTTGATGTCTGGAAAATATTTTATATTTCTTTATAGGAGGTTGGTACGATTACAGTGCTTTGCTTTGTTAAAACTATGTAACTATTTGTTGAATTAAATTTTTCCATTTGATTTCCTTTTTTTCTCATTCTTATCCTGGGAGTTGGGAGTGGGTTGTAAATTCCTTTCCAAATGTGTCAAGAAAAAGTGCTATTTACTCAGTTCCTCTACTGTTGACCTGTACTCTTGTAACCAGTATGCAGAATGTTAGGCAAACCTGCTTTCTCCTGAGAGTTCTTAAGATATAGCTAAGTACAAAATAAGTAATATAAAAACAAAACACTGAATGATTATGTAAATAATTAGTCTTTTTGCTGTGAGTATGTGCCAACAACTATCACATGCAATAACAAGCCATAGGAAAGCTAATCAGTATTCTTGAATGCAGCATAGTAATTCTATTCTTGTTTGGGATAGTAATATTCTCATCCTCATTCATTCCCAGTAACTAGAATCTTTTTGGTCTTTTCTTATAATTCCTAACAACCTTCTCTCCCAGTTCCTGCATAACGTATCTGTGATTAATGCCGGCCTTAAATACTCCTGATATCCACCCATTTTTAAGTTTCAAAAAGCAGTCGACAGGGGCTGGAGCGATGGCACAGTGGGTAGAGTGTTTGCCTTGCACGCGGCTGACCCGGGTTCGATTCCCAGCATCCCATATGGTATGGTATGCTCAGTACTCTGAGTACTGCCAGGAGTAATTCCTGAGTATATGAGCCAGGCATAACCTCTGTGCAACGCTGGGTGTGACCCAAAAAGCAAAAACAAAACAAAACAAAACAACCCCCCTGCCCCCGGCCAAAAACAGTTGACAGAACTGTAATGTAAGGGTGCTTAGGATGAGGAGCAGGGTGGGGGAAAATCTTGGAAAAAGAAATCCAGGCAGTTTGGTAGTGGGCATGGTGTAACCCAATTGCATGAAAAAATCAATAATATTAGTTCTACCATTGAAAATAAATTAAAAACATCTCAATCACATCATACATACAAGATATAAAGCTAAATACCTCTATACATTTTGTAAAAATGTACACATGGTCATTATAACACTTCCAAGTGTATAGGTAATTGCATCCTAAACTATACTTCCAAAGATAGTCACTAGAAACACTTGGGTAAAAACTTTTCTTTATGCATATGTATGTGTATGAATAGAATAAAAACCAAGATTTGAGATGGTGTGGTGTGATTGATATGCTCTAGCAGGTAGTCTATTTCTTAAGTATGTTATATATATTTTTTGCTTACTGATAGCATCTTGTATAATGGCTTTAGTACTTAAGATACATTGTATTTAATTTGTGATTTGTGACTGATAGTGATTTGATAGTATATCTTTGATTATTCTGAAATACAGATAGTTATTTCTAATGATTTTCATAATTTAAAATAATTAACCTTAGGACAATAAAGGTTGTTCCTATTTTAGCACTGCACAGTTTTGGATAGAAGAGAACAGAACATTTATATTAAGTTGTGTTTTTTGGGGGGGTGTTGGAGATATAATAGAGGGGTTAAAGTGCATACCTCACATACAGGCAATCCTTCTGTCCCTGGTACCATATATAAGTTCATTGCCTAGGAAGTTTCTGAACAACACTAGACTGGCTCAGGTCATTCCTGGTACTATGGGGCCCATGCACTACACAGCATCGGGCCTTTGCATTGGACCACCTGCCCAGATTCACTGGGAGGGGTGTGTGTGTCTCTTGGTCACTGCTTGGCAGACCCCACACTATGACTTTAATTTTAGGGGCTCTGTGGTCTTCAGTGGCTACTCTTTGCTCTGTGCTTATGCATCACTCCTGATGTTGCTCAGGAGATCATGTGTTGGTGAGGATGGAACCTTGTCGTCTTGCATGCGAAGTTTGTGTTCCAGACAACTGGAACAATCAAGAACATCTCTCCAACCCAAGAGCGTCTACATTTTATAATTTTAAAAATTTTAATTTCATTCCCCTGACCCTGAAAGAGCCTCCAATTCTTGGGAAAGTCGAGTAAGGAGAGGCTGCTAAAATCTCAGGGCTGGGATGAATAGAGACGTTACTGGTGCAAGCTCGAGTAAATTGATGAACAATGGGATTACAATGACAGTGACAGTGAATTTTTTAAATTTTTCTAAAGTTTTTCATAATATTTGATTACATTTAATATTAGAACACCAATCCCACCATCATTACACCTCCCCACCACCATATTTAGAATGTTTCCATCCCAAGCCCCAAACCCTGCCCCCAAAGCAGAACCAAAGTAATTTATTTCATATTGCTTGTTATGAATAATCTGCTAAAAATGATTCCCCCAAAAAATTTTCTTCAGGGGTATGATGATGCCAACATGTCAACCTGTACCTGTGGGGCGAGTGCATCAGTAGCCTGATGGTAACTGCAGACTTCCTGACACCCCAAAATTGCCGCTGTGACTTTAGCTGGACCCCAACAACTTGGAACCAAGTTTACCAAGAAATTAGACAGCCAAAAATTAGGTATGTGGGAGCCATGCCCACAAAGCACCTCTGGCTCAGGTATACAAGTTCATTTATTGACCTTATCTCAGAGACCTGTAGATAAATCTCAAAAGAGACCAAAAGTCAAGGTTAACCTTGGACCTGTGCATGGCTGAACAGAGTGTGGGAAATCGGAGGGGACACAGGGGCCTGTGCCTGCCCAAGCAGAGCCCCCGTTAGCTGCTTGCTTCCACAATCCAAAATCACCGCCATACCCCCGCCTGACTCCAGTGTCTCAGGATGAACCTCACCAGGATATAATCTGCTGAAAATTTGGGTATGCGGGTTTTGTGACTGAAATCTTGAGGCTTTTACAGAGTTGGGGTGGGCTACCTCCGCCCATTTCTCAATACACATGGAAGCACTGTTAGTACCCCCATGAACCAACTCCAGCACCACCTTGTAAACTCTATTACTGGCCTTGCTTCAGAGACCAATATATAAATCTCAAAAGAGGTCAAAATCCAGAGACACAGCAGCGAGTCCTGGAAGACAGCACAGAACCAGAGATCTCTCCAGGTCCCATACCAAGCCAGTTTCACCAGGGCATCCCAGATGGAGCAGGTGCAGTTTCCCTGCCTACTCCAGATGGAATCCTGGCGACCAAGAGCTTCAACAAGTAAGGTCCAGTTATGTCGGTTCCAGGACTAAATCTCCATGCCGCATGGCAGCAGAGGTTCTGGGCTGTCCCTCCCCAGCTCCATGCCCACTCATCGGCCTGGCTGTCACCCCCACAATGTGCCTCCAGGCGCTATCTTAGTGCACCAACTGCCCTTGTCCAATTAAATCCCAAAATAGATTAGTGCCCTACAGTAATGTCTCTGGAACCCAACCATTTACAATCTAGGATTCCAGAAGCACATGGCTGCTCTACTCATGATATTCAAAATGAGCAGTGGCAATAAATGATCTAGTATCTACCCCTGGCAGGCAGGCTTGAATGGTGGTGGGAAAATTCAAGCAAAACATAATGCCCCAAAGAAGAGAGAGAATATTGGAGAAATTGCCTGCCATGGAGGCAAGGTGAGGACTGGGATGGGGTTGGGGGCATGTACTGGGGACACTGGAGGTGGAAAGTGTGCACTGGTGGAGGAATTGGTGTTCAATCATTATATCACTGAATCTCCAACATGAAAGCTTTGTAACTGTATTTCATGGTGGTTCAATTAAAAAAAAATTAAAAACAGGTTTTTTTCGGGAAAAGTGTGTGAAGATCGTTGTGTTTCACCCAGGAGCCATTAAGCCCTTCTACAAGAGTAACATGTTGTTAGTAACATGTTGTTAAAGATTGACCTTGTACGATTGGTTTGTCCCCAGGATTTGTTACCTTCTACTTTAAACTTCATCAAATGTGGCGTGCTATTCTTGGTATATCAGTGGTATAAAGTATGAGATGTCTCATGGTCTCGGAATAAATTCACTCATGGGTGAGGCTCGTCCGAGCATAGAGATAGGCCTTGAGCATGGCAGTGATTGAGTTCTGGAGGTTTTCGGCTGCCGAGGCTGGTGCTGTTGGAGTGGGCAGGGGAACTTACCAGCCCTCTTTCGGGTTACTGTGAATGAAACAGCCTGGTTCGGGGTCTGGAGGCATCTCTGTCACATATCGTTCACACCTACATTTTTTACTTTAGTTTCCCACAAGAGGAAATAGCAAGTTTACTCTTATTGAATATGTGAGAAAGTGAGCAAGGGAACATTAGAAAAGATGCAGTGAAGAAGTGAATAGAAAAATCCATGATTCTAGTTCACTGGTTCAGTAACTTTTATGTCCCTTAGAACAATAACTGATAAGAGTTGAAATGTTATAATTTCACCATCTCTTAGTATGTTGCAAATTTTTATATTAAAATATATTCTGCAGAGTTTGGTTTTATTCTCTCCCACTCCAAATACCTATACATCATATTTTTTAGTCTTTCAATTTATATTTTTACCTTCTGTTGTCATTCTGAGATAAAATGAGGGCTGTGCCCTTATGGAATAAACCTCTAAAAATTCATCAGAGAAGTTGCCTCAAGAAAAACCAGATTACAAATACTTCGATGAATGATATCAAGGATTTTGAATGACAAACTCCTAGCCCAGTAAGATAGTCAAGAATTCATTCCTAGCCCTGGTGGTTTTACCACCTGTCTTTTTTTGAGATGGCAGTAATGAGCAACTCTGTTATCTCGAACTACGTGTTAGAGAGCTATGTGTTACACCAACTGTAAGCCATGTGCCACAGCAGACCCTAATTAGTAATGTGCAGACCAGTAGGTCAGTACAATAGTCTAGTGATGCAGCATCTTCTGATGATGGACAAAAGAGTTGGTAGCTTGGCCAGCTGCTTTCATATTCCTTGAATGATTCCTTTCATGTTCCCTGACCATGATTCCTTCAGGGAGTTAGTCAAGATAGGTCTCTTGTGCTCAGGCACAAGTTTCCCTCCTCTATCCTTCACAGGTCTCTTTACTTACTAAATTTTTGGTCCTGTCATATACATACGTTCCAAAATTTAATAATAACAATTAATATCACTAAATATTAATTAAATTATTCTTAAATAGGTAGTCTTATTTGGTACCCTAGCATTTGGGTGAACTGGAGTGATAGCACAGCGGGTAGGGCATTTGCCTTGCATGCTGCCGACCTGAGTTCGATTCCTCTACCCTTCTTGGAGAGCCCAGCAAGCTACCGAGAGTATCTTGCCCGCATGGCAGAGCCAGGCAAGCTATCCGTGGCATATTTGATATGCCAAAAACAGTAACAAGTCTCACAATGGAGATGCTACTGGTACCCATTCAAGCAAATCGATGAGCAATGAGATGACAGTGACAGTGATAGCATTTGGGTATTAGATGCAGGCTGCCTGAATTCTGTACTTGTTCTGCTAGTTGTGTGAACACCAGCAGTTTCACCTCTGTGAAGTGATGATGACAGTACAAATATTTCAATCAAAAATATTATTATAATCACTTAAAATAATTTACAAGATAACTGAGGCTAATACCTTGTATATGCTAGATAATAGATGTTATTAATATTATTTATAATTCTTAAGTCTCATTATTATAAAAGAACAGACTGGAAGGATAACACAGCAGGTAGGGCATTTGTCTTCCATGCAGCCAACCTGGGTTTGATTTCTCTGTCCCTCTTGGAGAGCACAGCAAACTACTGAGAGTATCCCGCCTGGCAAGCTCCCTGTGGTGTATTAGATATGCCAAAAACAGTAACAACAAATTTCACAATGGAGATGTTACTGGTGCCTGCTCGAGCAAATTGATGAACAACAGGATGACAGTGCTACAGTGCTACATTATAAAAGAACATTAAATAAGTCTTTTGGGATGAGGGATTGGTCACACCAGGATGTTTAAGTCTTATAAACTGAGATATATCTTAATGAAATATACTGTTCAGCTGAATTAATATTAATATACCACAAAGAAGGAAAATAGAACTCCTTGTATTGAAAATGTACACTAAGGTTAGCTTTTCTGGATATAAAGACTCTCGGGATCCATAACATCTTCCATGGATTAACTGCTTTTAGGACTGGGTGCTAATAAGGCCAGGAACACTGCTGATTCAAGGCCTGGGGATTTGATAATTTTTTCTGTTGAAATTAAAGATGATCGAGTAATTAAAATGTTAATTAAGCAATATGATAGTACATGGCAATATCACATGACAGTGAATAATGATTGCCTCAAGTATGCACCCAGGTACAAACAAGACAAGAACTGAGAGCTCTTATTCTCAGAGAAGACTGAAATTCCAAAATTATTATTTAAAATAACATTAGAAGCACATTTTTTAATATGCAAAGCTCGTTTTTGTGAACAACTATGCCAAAATTGAATTCTAACCTGCCCGAGCACAGGACCCCTGACCTCTGGCAGGTTAGAAAACAACAGCAACAACAACATGCTGTGTTTCTCAAAGCTGAAAGTAAGGGATGGAGACATAGTCAGTGGGCAATGTACTTGCCTTGCAAGTGGCTGACACAGGTTTGATTTCAGTAGCACATACAGTCCCAACAATCCCATCAAGAGTGATCTTTGAGCACAGAGCCAGGAGTAAGCCCTGAACAGGTATGGCCCATAAAAATCAAAGCTAAAAGCTGATCATTGACACATTCCACCTCCCCCCCACCCCCACCAAGGAAATTGCAGAAAAAAACAGCAAAAACAAAAACTGAATCTTGACAGTGATTCTTCTGCCTCATGTACCTAGTAATGTCAGCAGTTTATTTCTTCCATATCAGAACACCAGAGACTGTAAAGGAAGGGATTCTGGACAGAGCACAAATGTCTCCTGAATTTGAAACAATCTAGTGCATGTACACATTGAAGAAAATATGTGACTTAATGATTATGTCTGGAAAAAAGAACCAGCTTTTTAATATTGAGTGGCTATAGTGGGTTCATTCTACTAGATGAATAGCTCAGTATCATACACTATAAATTGATTTCTTAAGTTAGAGGTCATATTTGGGTTGCTGAATATTTTGGGATTTAGGGTAGACCTCAAGGTTTAGAGAATTTTTTCTAAACATTTTTTGGAGATGAGGGTAGAGGAATCAGTCTGGTACAGAGCTGATATACCTGACAGACCCCAAAGAACTTGGTATCTAGAAGATATGGTAGATTCTCCTCAGTAACCTCCCACTTCCTACATAAGGCCCTCTTCTGCTTAACTAGAGTGTTCATCTAGAGACTCTGATATTGATTCTTTAAAATTAATTTATTAAGCAGCATTTTCCCCTTTTCTACTTAGAAAAGAAAATCTGAATTGTAATATATTGCTAAAATAAAACAAAACATCTCTACCTTCTTCCTTTCCCCTCAATATTCTCTCCCCAAACTCATTCTAGTTGTATCAGTTCAGATTGCTACTTCATTGTTTTGTGGATTTTGGGTCACATGTGTTGGTGCATAGGGCTTACTTCTGGCTTTATCCTTAGGAGTCATTTCTGGAGATCCAGGGATAATCTCATGGGGTTTAAGGGATCAAACCTGGTGGGCTGCATGTGAGACAAATGCCCTACCTACTGTACCATTGCTCTGGCCCCTCACTGAACATTTGTTTTTTTTTTTTTTTTTTTTGGCTTTTTGGGTCACACCTGGCGATGCACAGGGGTTACTCCTGGCTCTGCACTCAGGAATTACCCCTGGCTGTGCTCAGGGGACCATATGGGATGCTGGGATTCGAACCTGGGTCGGCCGCGTGCAAGGCAAACGCCCTACCCGCTGTGCTATCTCTCCAGCCCCAACCTCACTGAACATTTGAAACTTCACTTTAACCTTTGGATCTTACCATTAATTGAATGATTCTAACCCCACAACCCTAATAAGTCCAACTGAAACTTATGAATATCATTCTATTTGAAAAGTATATTTACATATGTCATGATTTTGGAAAAATGTTTAATATTGTGGGATGATATTGTCCTATATTTGGATAAGTCTTAATCTAATGAAAAACACCCTTTCATGAGAAAATAGGAGAAGATACAAAGGAGAACATGTAGATGAGAAGCTGATGTGGGGCCATACAGGTAGTACAGGAGGTCAGGTATTTGCCTTGAATGTAAATGTGGCAGTCATGACAGTTCTAATTCCCTGCACCACATATTTTGTCCTAAACACTGCCAAGGGTCACTTCTTAGCACAGAGCTGGGAATAGCCCCTTGGGTGTGCAGCCCACCAGCTCCCCCACCAAAATAAGTTGTGTAAAGAAGGCAATTATTGAGATATTAGCTTGTTTAAGTCAAGGATTGTAAAGTACCACCAAGTAGAAGAGAGTCCCTTAGAGCTTTCATAAGGAACCATACTGTTGACACCTTGATTTTGAATTTTGGACTTCCAGAACTTAGAGCAAATAAATTTGCTACTTGGAGCCACCAAGTTTGTATAAATTTATTTTTAGAAACAACAACCTTTGGAAAGAACAACCTCCAAATTCCTGTTATACTTTATATTACATTGACAGGTCAACTTGTGTCCCTGGTCCAAATGCCTTGTTGTTTGCTCACAAAGTTAAAGTTAAAAACAGCTTTATATGTGTAAGACCTTGAGTTTGATCCCTTGGCACTGTATATATGGCCCTGGCTACCCTTCCCCCACTGCCCTTCACTACACATACACATATCTTCATATGCACCCATCTTCCAGCACTGCTGGCTGTAGTTTCCAAAATAATTTTAGAAAAGATTTAAAAAAAATTAAATAGTGACTTTGGGATGAAGTAGATAGCTGAGGTGATTGTGCTAAGTCAAATGAGTAAGGAAGTAAAAGACAATTACCTGATGATTTCATACATACATGGAATATGAATAACCAAAGCAAATTGAGCTCAGCAATCACTTCTGGTGGTCTTGGGGGCCCATATGAGTGCCTGGGATCAAACTTGGGTCAACTGCTTGCAAGACAAATGTTCTATCTGCTCCGCTGTTGCTTCATCCCCTCCTCCTTATTTTTCCCCCACTGATGACTAGCAAAAATCAACTGGCAAAATCAACAGAACTGACTCCTAGAATCAGTAAAAATTATGATGATTACCAGAAGGAAAGGGGAGTATGAGAAATGAATAGAGAGTTGTTTTTGATGGTGGGAGTGGTGAAAAATCATACACATATTGAGATATAAAGCTGATCTCTATAGTATTTAGAATACTGTGGAATTCTATTGTATTCAACAAAGTAAAGCACTAATAAATCAATGAAAAAATAAAAAAAATGACTCAATTCTAAGAGTGACTAATTTATGCTAATTATATTGCATTTCTTTGTGCATTTAATGTTCTCTAGTCTTTGTGCCTACTGTTGTAGGATTAGAAAGGAGAGCTTTTCCCCATAGCTGGAAGCGTGCTTTATGAGCGGAGGGGAGAAGGCAGATGGAATAGAGAAGGAATCACTAAGTAAATTATGACTGGAGGAACCAGTTGGGATGGGAGATGCATGCCAAAAGTAGATAATGGACCAAACATGATGACATCTCAGTGTCTGTGTTGCAAGCCATAATGCCCCAAAGTAGAGAGAGACTATGGGGAATGTTGTCTGCCATAGAGGCGGGGGAGGGTGGGGAAGGGGGGCTATACCAAGGATATTGGTGATGGGGAATGTGCACTGGTGGAGGAATGGGTGTTTGATTATTGTGAGATTGTAACCCAAACATGAAAGCTTGTAACTATTTCATGGTGATTCAATAAAATTTTAAAAATTTTTTAAAAAAAGAAAGAGCTTTTACAAGAGTCAGGTGATTCATTGCCTTCAAAAATAATTTTGTTTGGTTCATTATCTACTTTTGGCATGGTGATTCAATAAAATTAAAAATACATATATAAAAAATAATTTTGTGTCCCATCCTACCATCGGTATGTTTGCTAACAAATGAAATACAACTTTATAGAAAATATGATTGTGTGTGGACTGTTCTTATCACCAATACAATAGGATGTGTTAAGAGGTTATTCAACACATACCAGAAACCTGGCCCTCAATTTGTGAACACTCAGTTTGCCAGTGATCTTAAAGATACTACAGATTATTTCTTTTTTGTAGTTACTAGGCCAATTTATAATACTCAAGAACACTTGGTTTTTATATTTTACAAACATTTTATTTATTTATTTATTTATTTTTGCTTTTTGGGTCACACCTGGCAATGCACAGGGGTCATTCCTGGCTCATGCACTCAGGAATTACCACTGGCGGTGCTCAGGGGACCATATGGGATGCTGGGATTCGAACCCGGGTCGGCCTCGTGCAAGGCAAACGCCCTACCCGCTGTGCTATTGCTCCAGCCCCTTACAAACATTTTCTAATGAAAATGTCTCTTTATTAAGAAAAATTATTTTTAGAAAAAAGGCATTCCAGAAATACAGAGGCATATGTACAGTAAGCAACGTAGGATTCATCCTGGCAGAGGCAAAGGTAGAAATGTGACACTGCTGGAAATCATCCACATGTGATGCTTATAATTATTGGCAGAACTCAGCCTCAATCCAAGGAGAAATAAATAAGACTAAGAAAATTCACAACCAGGGTTTATACTGATGTGATTTTTCAAGTCTCAACTTTGATTTTCCTTTTTTGAAGATAGATATAGCTCCTGAAATCATAGTCTATATTCTGTTGAAAATGCAGAGATGCACAGAAAAGGCATTTGAAAGCAGATTTGGAATGTTCAGGAGAAAAGCCACTCAGGACTCATCTCCTCACTTTTGAGGGGTGGGGCACACCCAATGGTGCTCAGGGGTTACTTCTGGCTTTGTGCTTAGCAATCACTTCTGGTGACTGGGGGACCGTCTGAATGCTCAGGATCAAATCTGGGTGGACTGTGTGCAAGGCAAATGTCTTACCTGCTCTACTATTGCTTTGTTTCTTCCTACTTATTTTCATTTCCCTGATGAGGCTATTCAAGTAAAATATGAGTCTTCCACATTCACCATCATTTATTTTGAACATTGAAAAAAGGATTAAAATGGGGCTGGAGCGATAGCATAGCAGGTAGGGCATTTGCCTTGCACGCGGCCTACCTGGGTTCAATTCCCAGCATCCCATATGGTCCCCGAGCACTACCAGGAATAATTCCTGAGTGCAGTGCCAGGAGTAATCCCTGTGCGGTGCCAAGTGTGACCCAAATAAACAAACAAACAAAAAAAAGTAACATATATTCCTCTTCTGGGGAACCTGATAATTAATTAGGTTATAATTAAAGAATTAAAATTAAAGAAGAATAAAAAATACTATTAATATGCATATATAGCATTTATAGCTCTTTATAATGTCTTTTTGCATTTAATATAGTTTCTATTGCCCAAGTGTAGGTTACCATCAACTCTCCTTTTGTTTTGCAGTAGTCCGCTTATCACACACTTTGTCACTTCTGCCCTTTTATTAGACTTTATTTTTTCTTTATCTCCTTCCTGCTCGGTGCTGATAATTTCAAGGCATCCCTGAAGTTCTACACAGTTTCAGATACATTTAGGAAACTCCTCTAAGCTTTAACCAACCTTCAGTCCTAAGATATGCTGAGTGCCTCTAAAATGCTTAAGATATCTTCTTGTAGTTGATTACCTAACTGTCTTGCTAACTGACTAGTTCATAAATTCTCCATTTCCCCCCACTGTTGTACATAGTACAGTATTATATAACACATAATATAGTCAATAAATAATTGTTGAATGAGTCAGTGAAAAGATTCTCTAGAGAACCACTGTTTTGGAATACATCTAAAAATAAACATAATTAATTCTTTAGCAAATCAACCTATGATATGTGAGTCAACTTTCTACCCTCATTTCATGTGGTTGATGAACCTTAATAATATGAATAAAGCCTTATTTTACAAATAAAATATTTATTATGAATTACAGTATCATAACTTTTGGTGCTCATGGCAACAAACAGCTGCAGCAAACAGAATTAACACAGAAATGAAGGTACAAAACCACATTTATTCATCCAAGTCTTTTCTGTTTAATTCCTCAGTCTTAACAGCTTAGCAATTCAACTGCAAATTTAAGATTTCTTGCTTTCCAAGTTTATCACATGCTTCGGACTATTTGCTTATCTCTTTCTGCTGGGAAACTATTGGTCTGTGAAATGGCTTGAAAACAACTTCCTCCCAGCCCCCATGTTAATTAGTCAGAGATTAGGAAAAGTAATATAAAAGTTATGTAACAGATTTTGTTTTGCTCCTGGATTACTTGGTAGTGAGCATGCTTTTGGAATGCCTTTGGAACGCTTACAGTGATTTTATGTTACTAATGATATATTTTCCTGTATTCTTATGATTAAAATTCTCATTTCTATCTTCCTATTCCATTGATAAGATTTGCTTAACCTCTTCAGTACCTATAATAACATTTTTAGTTAGTACAAACTACTGTAAGAGTTTACAAAGTGGTAGAGGGAATTTTGTCTTAGGGCTTCAATCCCTTTGGAAGATATGTGACTCACACCCTCATAATATACATTGATTGGTTTGTACTAATTATGTATATGTACATTTCTTTTTAAAAAAGATTTTTTTATCTAGGGTATTTTGGGCCACACCATTTTGGTGTTCAGGGATTACTTCTGGTTCTGTGAGGACTCTCTGCCACTGAACTATTGCTCCAGCCCCTAAGATTTCATCTTTAAAAAAATTCAAATTATGAAGGCACATTATATCATTTATTTTTGAGGGATGTTTGGGCCATACCTGATGGTGATGGGGACTACTCCTGGTTTGTTGCTTGGGAGTCCCTTCTGGCAGTGCTCAGGGAAACATGAGGTACATAAGACTGAACTAGGACCTTTCACATGCACTCCAGTTATTTGAGCTGTGCTCCCAGCCCCTGGAGGGATATTGTATTATCATTTTAGTGAAATATTTATCAAGTAACCTTAAAGCTAAGTGTGGGAGATACAGAGAGTTTTAAGTTACAGTGGTGGAGTTATGTTGGCATTCTGATGGTGAGTGTTATGTAGTGATGTTGTATTGCTAAGGCATTAATATTAGAAGTATTTATTGTAAATCATGATGCCTAAATAAAAATATTGAAAATAAAACAAAACAAATTTCAAAGAAATTGAGTGGGAAAGACAAGAGTTCTAAGTTAGTTTTTTCACAATCAAAGATAGATACATAAGAGTATCAATGGCTTATGAATAGTGTCACATTAAATGTGTAAAAATATTTAATTTTTGAATAATAAATATCTAACAAGGTTTTTGTTTGAACCTTGTTGTGTGTGTGTATGCACAAAAAATGAGCCATAAATCTCTGTGGCTCACTTCTGAACAGAATTAGTTGAATTTTTTCATTCTGTCTGATTTTTTTTTTTTTAGACAAAACTGTATGAAACATGCCCCCCACCAATATTTTACTAACGCCGACCTGTCTGATTTTTCTTTGGTCTTCCATTTATTGCTCTTGCTGGTTAGACTTTATGGTGTGTTTCTGGTACAGTTCACTGTATCACTGTCATCCCGTTGTTCATAGATTTGCTTGAGTGGGCTTCAGTAACGTCTCCATTTGTCCTAGCCCTGAGATTTTAGCAGCCTCTCTTTACTCGTCTCTCTCAATGGTGCCGCATTGGAGGCTCTTTCAGGGTCAGTGGAATGAGACCTATCACTGTTACTGTTTTTGGTGTATTGAATATGCCACAGGGAGCTTGCCAGGTTCTGCCGTGTAGGCAGGATACTATCAGTAGCTTGCCAGGTTCTCTGAGAGGGAGAACTAGACAATAAAATGTCGCGCAGCCATGAATGTGGCAAGAGACTCTGCGTTGCTCTCTTCCAGGAGCTTTGTTTTATAGTCTCTGGATCTTGGCCATTTATGGAATTAAATGGCTGCCGAGGGCAGTTTTTGGGTGTGACTGACTGCCTAGCTACTGGAAAATGGGGGGATCTGGGTGGAGGAGGCCCAGTCCCAATCTGAGCAGGGTTGGAGATCTCAGCCCCGGGTCCCACACACCTGGGTTCTTCTCCTGGTTCCTTCATGCATGAGGCTTGTCCGCGTGTGTGGAGAATGGCCTTGAGTATGGCTGTGACTGGATTCCAGAGGCCTTTGGCTGCCGGGGCTCTGCTCACGGTGGGGAGGGAAACTCAACCTGCCCCCCTGTGCGGGCCCCCGGTGAAGACAATCAGGGGAGGTGGCAGGAGATTCTGGTACAGTTAGTCCTGTTATTTGCATATGTCACTTGTCTAAGCTTGTCAAGCTTGTTTCCTTATGCAGCATTTCCTTGGCTTCATTGATTATTTGCTGTGCCCTTTTAAGCTTGCTGTTCTTTTAAATTAATGGTCCTCAATTGGCTGTGTCCTTACCACTCAGGAAACATTTGGCAATCCCTGGAGACATTTTTGGTTATTACAATTTGTAGGGGTGGGGACATTGTTACTGGCTCTAGGTCATATGTGACTATGCACCTAATAATGCTTTGTACCACAAAGCATTATTGGTCAAAAATGTCAATAGTGTCGCTCGACCCACCCTCGGCGCCATCTTGATGCCACAATCCACAGAGAAGCGGCAGGCATTCTGGTGAGCAACGCGGCCCGGACAATGCTCCGGACCCGAATCGGGGCCAGCATCACCGGGGGGCCGGAGGGAGGAGGTGCCGCCTGCACACCTTCTCCGGATGGAACCCCGGCGACACTGAGCAGCAACTAACACAGCTCCAGGATTCGGGACTGGGACAGATCTGAGCCGTGCGGCCGCTAGCGCGGCCGCGCGACCTTTTCTCTCAGAGAGCCAGCCCTGTGTAACCTCAGAGATCCAGCACCTGAGTAACCTCCGAGAGCCAGCACCTGTGCAACCTCAGAGAGCCAGCCCTGCGCAACCTCAGAGAGCCAGCCCTGTGTAACCTCCGAGAGCCAGCCCTGTGTAACCTCAGAGAGCCAGCCCTTGTAACCTCAGAGAGCCAGCACCTGTGTAACCTCAGAGAGCCAGCACTGTGTAACCTCAGAGAGCCAGCACCTGAGTAACCTCAGAGAGCCAGCACCTGAGTAACCTCAGAGAGCCAGCACTGTGTAACCTCAGAGAGCCAGCCCTGTGTAACCTCCGAGAGCCAGCACCTGTGTAACCTCAGAGAGCCAACCCTGTGCAACCTCCGAGAGCCAGCACCTGTGTAACCTCAGAGAGCCAACCCTGTGCAACCTCCGAGAGCCAGCACCTGTGCAACCTCCGAGAGCCAGCACCTGAGTAACCTCAGAGAGCCAGCACCTGAGTAACCTCAGAGAGCCAGCCCTGTGTAATCTCAGAGAGCCAGCACCTGAGTAACCTCAGCGAGCCAGCCCTGTGTAACCTCAGAGAGCCAGCACCTGTGTAACCTCAGAGAGCCAGCACCTGAGTAACCTCAGAGAGCCAGCACCGGCACAACCTCAGAGAAACCTCAGAGAGCCAGCACCTGCGTAATCAGAAGGGAACACCTAGTAGAGACTATTGGGAGGACCCACTCAGGTTGAAAGCTGCGTGCCAAAAGTAGACTATAGACCGAACATGATGGCCACTCAATAAATACCTCTATTGCAAACTACAACATCCAACGGGAGAAAGAACAAAAGGGAATGCCCTGCCACAGAGGCAGGGTGGGGTGGTGGGGGTTGGGGTGGGGGTGGTGGGAGGGATACTGGGAACATTGATTGAAGAGAATGGGCATTGGTGGAGGGATATAAATGAAATGCAAACATGAAAGTTCATAAGTTTGTAATTGTACCTCATAGTGATTCATTAATAAAAAATTAAAAAAAATGTCAATAGTGTCAAGAATGAGAAATTCTGTCATATATCTTTCTCCCCTTCCCCAGGACATTAGTGGTGTTAAGGTATGATAGAGCTAAATATTCAACCATAGAGTCAAAAACACTGAAAATGTGAAACCCAAAGTTCAATAATCTATTTAAAAGATGGCTGTCAAGATGTCAGTCTGGGGCTGGGGTGTCAAAAAAGGGATCTGGGAGCACTGATGGAGAGAAGATGACACTGGTGATGGGATTGGCGATAGAATATTTTATGTGCAAAAGGCACCTATGAATAACTTTGTAATTCATGGTTATTTAATAAAATAAAATTCTGAAAAAGATAAAAAAGAATGAGAAATTGTGTTAAAGATAATTTGTGAAGTTTAGGATAGTCATTTTCTTTAGATGAATAATGTCCAACACTACATATACCATACATGGGGCTATGGTATATGTAGGTCAACCTGTACCCGGGGGACAAGTGCATCAGCAGCATGATGGTGCCTTCAGACTTTCAGATACCCCCAAATTGTTACTGTGCCTTTGGCCAGACCCCAACAACTTGGGACCAAGTTTACCAAGAAATTAAATAGCCAAAAGTTAGGTATGTGGGAAACACACCCATAAACCACCTCTGGTTCAGCTACATAAGCTCATTTATTGGCCTTATTTCAGAGACCCATAAATCTCAAAAGAGATCAAAAGATGCAAGTAGGGCCTATTGAACAGAGGAAGGTGGGAACCTGTGACTTAGAGCTCTAGGCCCTCATGGATCGGGACCGGGCCTCCTCCTTTCAGATCCCCAGTTTTCTAGTAGCAAGGCAGTCACACCCACAAACTGCCCCTGGCGCCATGTAATCTCATCAACGGCCAAGACCCAGGGACTATAAACTAAAACTCTCGAAAGAGAAAGCCACAGAATGTACTGACTCCAAGGTTACTCCCCACGCACTCAGGCTGAGCCTCACATATGACTGAAGTCCTACAGAACCCAGGTAATGCGGAACTTTGTGACCTTGGACTCTGGGCTCAGTGGGACCAGGAGTGGAGATCCTCTGCCTGATTTCCCCAGTTTCTAATGACCCAGGGGTCACGCCCATAAGCCACCTCCTGCCAGTGCCAGATAACCTCATCATCGGCCACTGTCCAGATCACATGGCTGCTTTTCTGAAAGGAAGCACAACAGGAGGCCCCATAACCATGCCACAGGACTCCATGCCTGGCTGTTTCACATGGGGCATCCCAGAGGGGAGTGGGTGGTAGCTTTCCCCACACCAACGGACCCAGCTCAGGCAGCCAAAAACCTCCACAACCCAACCGTCACCATGCTCAAGGCCGCTCCCCATGTGCTCGGGTTGAGCGTCACATATGAGTAAACATATTCCTGGACAGCACAGCTGTTTTTGCAGCCATGTGACACATCATAAAACACACTCTACCCATTTTCCATAATTACCACACCTCATTTGATGGGATTCAGATAATAGGCAACAAATCATAGAGGGAAATACATATATGTACACATATGTATGTACATATTTTCAGATGTATATACCAAGGCTCACATCACCCAAACTTTAGCAACATGTTAGTGATATCCTACAGAATGTCTTAATGGCTCCTGCCAAAATAGAACAGTCTTCACACTGTTTCCTATATGAACATTTTTTGTAAGCTTGTTCAGCAGTTCTTCATAAAAGGCAATGCGAAATATATTTTTTGGTTGTTTTAGGACAGGGATTGGGGTTTGGGATGGGAACATCCTGAATTTGGTGGTGGGAAGGTGTAATGGTGGTGGGATTGTTGTTTGACTATTGAATGTAATGAAACATTGTGAGCTAACTTACAAAATTAAAAAAATTTTAAGAAAAGTAATGTGGAATTAATGTCCAATTCAATCAGCTTAATCAATGGCTGAATAAATAGCAGTGCTCCTACATTATATATATTAAAAAATATACCATACACATTCTAACAAGAGATTAATTTTTATGTATTCTGTTTTAAGTTTCTCTAGACCTTGACCAAAAATTATACCTGACATTGTGTATTATATAATCAAAACATTTTTTGATTAAAAAAAGAATAAAAGCCTCAATATTGTAGCAATTGTGCAGTTTGGCACTTAAAACAAGGTTCTTTCTCACTTAGAATTTTTCACTTAGAATTTTTAATAGTACATTATTTGCAAAAATTGACGAATATATTTTCTTTTACTTAGTAACCTTAAAGTGAATAAAAAGGGGTTATTACATTTACAAAGCAAACACAATACACTTTAAAAAAACTTGGATCTTTCCTTACAGAATGTTATTTAAGTGAAAATCTGTCATAGCAAAGTCTTTTAAAATATTTGACTGATGAGCAGAAAGCTGGGAATCCATAGTACTGACAGTTGTGGCTAAAAGAAAAAAAAACAAACTAAAGCAAGACAAAAAATTATTAGATTTTCAAATTAAAATATGCTGCTGTGGAAAAGAAGAACTTCTTGCTGCTGAAGTTTCCTTTTTCTTCTCATGCTGCCAACTCTGCTTTAGAACAGCTAAGCAACAAAGACTGTTCTCTTAGGGATCCACTAGCATGGATTGAATACAAAACAAGTGCCATAACCCTTGTACTATCTCTCTGGTCCCTTGGATAGACATTTAAAACAAATTTGGGGGTTTATTCAAAGAGGTTGAGAATTTTCCCCTGAGGAGGTACCTTTGTGAGTATAGCTAACATTGTGCTTTCATTTCAAGTGAGCAACATACTGATAATTTTCAGCCTTTTTCCATTTACCCCGCAGTTAAAATATTTTGTTCTTTATGACTTCTTCACTTTTAGTGAAATGATTGAAATTACTGAAATGACTTTAAGCAAGAACCAGAGAGATGAAGACAAGACATGAACATGAAGGAAAGAGAAGAATTCTGGGAATGTATAATGTAACATCTAGTTGATAAATTTGATTGAACAGACACCCAAGGACAAGTATCTGGTAGCCTTCCTTCTGTGAAATACAGATAAAGAGCTCAGATGATTTTGAGTAATCAGAATAGATACTGTATGTCATATACCAATGCTTATGCGTTTAGACCAAAGACTAAGCTTCACGATATTATCCAAAAACTTATTTATTATTAACATAGAGATTGTGGTAACAGATTTGAGTTTTAATATAATATAAAAGATGATGAAAAAATATAAAAATTGTCCATGTAATCTAGAAAGCATCATGGCTTATTTATCATAAGGGTAAATAATAATATCCTTCCTCTGTTTTTTTATTCCAATGTCAGAATAGATACTTAAAAGATGATCCTATATCATCCAGAAAATAACCACTTTGAGTATACTTTGATTGAGACTCAAGCAAATTATTTATCAGTTTAAATTCTATAAAAATTGATTTCTGTTAAATACTGTATTCCTGGAGCTATCAATAAGAGAAGTGTTGCTGTGTGTTTAAAATAAACAAAGTGAAGGAGCCTAAGTTAGAACTAGGACTTTATGTTACAATGCAAGGAGCCTTATATTTCTGATAAAAGTTACTTGCAACTGTTCTTTACTTGGGACTTCACAGTGGATGGCAATTGTTGGACAAAGTCAGATTCTGCAGACATTCTATGGCCCTGACTGTGGGCAGAGAGCCATCACAAGCTTCAGTGCAACCCCAAGGGGTGCATATATTAAAGAATAAACAAGAGCCATGCTCCAACATGGCTTACTTAAAATGCAAAGAGTAACAAGAGAGTTACATTTGGGGAAAGATCAGCTCTCAGAAACAGGAAAATAATACCAAATCTTGGTTAAACGTGCTTGCTCTTGAACTAATTAGCTGGGGATTGGTTTTAGTACAACAAGTCAGAATGTAGGTTAAGAGTGAAGAAAAATGTTATTTTTTCTGTAGGTACTAGTCTGGTACTTCAGAATGTAGTAGTAAGTAGCACATGTTCTTTAGTAAACTTAGCAAAATTACAAAATTTTGAAAAAAGCCATAGCTGATTTAAAAAAAAGGAATTCCAGATATAAAAGTTTGATTTTAAAAGGGAATGATTTAAAAAAGGAATTCCAGATATAAAAATACATTTCCCCCCTTCTTTGTTGGTAGTTTCTTTATAATAGGATATGGATACAATTGTCATTAAAGAGAAATGGGGAACGAATAATAAAGAATTCTTAATTCAAAAAGCAAAAGTTAGTAGATTCCTACCACTTTTGAAATACCTACTAAGCATTGATTTGCTACTGCCTTCTTTCAAATATCTTTTATTGTTTTTCTAAGATGGGAGATTTTGTGAGAAAATCATACATTATACATAAAAGAAAGTATTATTTGCCTTTGTTTTTCTTGTGTGCCTTTAGGAAAATGATCGTCTTTACAATGACTATATAAATAGCATCCCTCATTCAAAATATATCCTTGACAGAACATGTCTGCATATATAGGGTCTTATTAGTAGCCTTGTGCTAGATTAAAAATTTCCATGACTAATTAGCTATGTAAACAAAATTGGAATTTAGAGAATTTTGTATGTCACAAGGGAAAAAAGCTTATTGCCTTTTTTGGTAGCTGTTCTGTGTTGTATTTTAGTGCCTCCAAATTTGAAGTTCTTAAACAATCTAAGATCCATGCTATTCCCCATGATATTTGCCTTGACTTTTACATTGTGTATGTATTATGTTAACTTGCCTCTTGCCTTTGATTCAGAAGTCTCAGAACCAGAGTTAAGGTTTGGGACTCAGGGAGAATCATTCTACGTTCAAAGAGCAGAGCAAAACTTTTCCAAAATTATTAAAACTTCATCTTTGGCTCTATCAAAGCCCAAGGGTTATTTAAGATTTCCAGGTCAAATCTGGAGATTTCATGAATTTTAGTTCACAGAAAAATAAAAGAGGCAACTAGTGGCTATGCCAAATCAGTTTTGGAGAGAAATGAAATTCCTCGGTGCGGCAATCTTTTTTAAGAGAGTGTCCACTTCACTATCAGCTAGTCAAGAATCTTTTTTTAAAAAATTTATTTATTTTTTTATTGAATCACCATGTGGAAAGTTACAAAGCTTTCAGGCTTAAGTCTCAGTTACATAATGCTCGAACACCCATCCCTTCACCAGTGCACATATTCCACCACCAAGAACCACAGTAAACCTCCCCCCAACCCCCCGCCCCCCAACCTCCCACCCCGCCTATGTAGTTGATAAATTTTACTTTACTTTCTCTTTACTTTGATTACATACAAACCAAAAAACTCACTATTATTGTTTGGAGTTTCCCCCCAGAGTCGGACCTGCTGGAAAGGAAGCATTTGATAATTTGTTTTCCATTGCTGAGAATGAAGAGATATGAGGTCGTGTGGCCACAGTAGCCGCCATGAGGTTCTAGATTTCTGTATTTTAGTATTTTAGTGACTAAGTCCAGAGGGCTTTATGCCAGAGGTTGCATCATTGCTAGCTCGTACCTCTGTTACTTTATATTCCACATATGAGTGCAATCTTCCTGTGTCTGTCTCTTTCTTTCTGACTCATTTCACTCAACATGATACTTTCCATGTTGATCCACTTATATGCAAATTTCATGACTTCATGCTTTCTAACAGCTGCATAGTATTCCATTGTGTAGATGTACCAAAGATTTTTTAGCAAGTCATCTGTTCTCGGGCATTCAGTTTTTTTCCAAATTTTGGCTATTGTAAACTGTGCTGCGATAAACATACAAGTGCAGATGTCATTTTGATTATACCTTTTTAGCTTCTCTGGGGTATATTCCCAGGAGTGGTATTGCTGGGTCAAATGGAAGCTCAATTTCTAATTTTTTGAGAATTGAACATATTGTTTTCCAAAAGGGCTGAACCAGTCAACATTCCCACCAGCAGTGTAGGAGGGTTCCTTTCTCCCCACATCCATGCCAACAGCGGTTGTTTTTGTTCTTTTGGATGTGAGCCAGTCTCTGTGGTGTGAGGTGATATCTCATAGTTGTTTTAGTCAAGAATATTTAATAAATCCTATGACAGGGGGAAAGAGGTACAGAACAGGTCACCCAACGTAGTTTTTATCTTCTGATTGACACTTAAATGACAGAACTCATTTGATGCTGTTCCAGGTTACCTGCGGGGGTATTTCTAATCATATGTTTTAGCTCTCACCCGCCCCAAGGGACCTAGCCCCAGCAGCCAACCTCCACTACCCTACTGCCGCCATGCTCCAGGCCACTTTCCACATGCTCAGGCCGAGACTCACACATGAATGAACATATTCCTGGATACATCATCATAAAGTGAAATATAAATATATATATAGCCTCTTGGAGAGCCTGGCAAGCTACCGAGAGTATCCCCCCCACCCCCAAGGAACAACTGGCAAGCTCCCTGTGGCATATTTGTGATGCCAAATACAGTAACAATAACAGGTCTCATTCCCCTGACCCTGAAAAGAGCCTCCAATGATTGAGAAAAACGAGTAAGGAGAGACTGCTAAAATCTCAGGGCTGCAATGAATGGAAACGTTACTGGCACCTGCTCGAGTAAATTGATGAACAATGGGATGACAGTGATACAGTGAAACAGTGATGTTTCAACTAATGTTTTTGTTATACATGGATCTATACATGTTATACATGACGAGCCTTGCGCATGAAGGTACTGGCAGAGGATCCCAGGTGTGTGGGACCTGAGGTTGAGACCTCCAAGCCTGCTTGGATTGAGAATGGGCCTCTTCCGCCCAGATTTCCCATTTTCCAGTAGCTAGGGGGTCATACCCAGGGACTGTCCCCAGCGCTATGTAATACCATCAATGGCCAACATCAAGAGACTTAAAAGCAAGCTCCCGGAAGAGAGTGACACAGAGATTCTCTTGCCTGCATGCCTGGCTGTCTTCCCCTGGGCCCCTCAGAGGGGATGGGCTCCAGCTTCTCTCCCTGCCCCGAGCAGAGCTCCCACGGCCGAAGACCTTCAAAGCCTAGCGACAGTCATGCTCAAGGCCCCTCTCCACATGTTTGGATGAGCCTTACGCATGAAGGTACCAGCAGAGGAACCTAGGTGTGTGAGACCCGGGGCTGAGACCTCCAAGCCTGCTCAGATCGGGACTGGGCCTCTTCAGCCCAGATTCCCCATTATCTAGTAGCTAGGTGGTCAAACCCAGGGATTGCCCCTGGCGCCGTGTAATCCCACCAACGGCCAACATCAAGAGACTATAAAACCAAGCTCCCAGAAGACATCTCCTAACCTACTTCTCCCTTTGGGAGAACCTGGCAAGCTACTGAGAGTTTCCTGCCCACATGGGAGAGCCTCGCAAACTCCCCACGGTGTATTCATATGCCAAAACCAGTAACAAGCTGGGTCTCATTCCCCTACCGTGAAAGAACCTCCAATGTGGCATCATTGGGAAGGACAAGTAAAGAGAGGCTTCTAAAATCTCAGGGCTAGGATGAATGGAGACATTACTGAGAGTGCTCGAGAAATTTGATGATCAACAGGATGATGATGATGATGATGATGATGATGATGATGGGTCTAACAAGAGACTGTTCCATCAGATGAGCATATATTTAGAAGTCTATGAATAAACAAATGTAAATAAAGAAAAACATTGTTGGAGTAAAGAAAGTGATTGTTTCTAAAAAGATAAATCAAGGCATAAATAAATGTTTACTAATCGAAGATTCCTCTATAGTATTACATAACTTGTCACTTAAACACAAGCTTCAGATATAATACTGTGATTTTAGGATAGTTTTCTTGCTTTTGCCTTAGAAATTTACACCAGATCTTGAGGCAGTTGTGGGCACTGTAGAGTTTATTGTCATTCATGTGTTCACATGTGTGTGTATGTGCATACATGTGCACATGTGTGTGTCTGTGTGTTTGTATTTGTGGGATTGGGGTGCAGTCCCATCTGTGCTCAGGTGATCTGAAGTTACGTTTATAGATAGTTGGCCAATTGAGTCAGTAGTTCAGTCCTTTGATCTTGTAGTATTGGGGACTCCCAGGGTCACCCTAATGATGATGAATGACATACACGGCTATACCCAATGATTTTAGGGAGACTATGTGGTGTCAGGTATTAAACCCGAGTCAAAATTGACTGCTTTAATGTTTTTTTTATCACTTGGCAGTTTTGACTTAAAAATAATAAAAAGATAGTAGTAATACTGACTTGGAAGTATTTGCAGATTTATGAGGTAATATGGGCTGAAGTGATAGCACAGCGGGTAGGACATTTGCCTTGCATGTGGCTGACCCGGATTTGATTTCTCTGCCCTTATCAGAGAGCCCGGCAAGCTACCCAGAGTATCTCGCCCTCACGTCAGAGCCTGGCAAGCTACTGTGGCGTATTTGATATGCCAAAAACAGTAACAGCAAGTCTTATAATGGAGATGTTACTGGTGCTCACGGGAGCAAATTGATGAGCCTGAGCAGCACTGCATCCTCACTTAATCTCAATGGTCTGAACTCATCCATCAAAAGGCACAGAATGCCCAGATGGATCACTGATGACAGTGATCATCAGTGTCATCACTGATGACAGTGACAGTGGCAGTGATGAGGTAATTATTTAGATTAGTATAGATTTCTTCCCTCAACTGGAGAAAGGAAATAATTAGAAAGGGTTAGTTCTTTTTTTTCTGTTCTTACTGATGTTTTGTAAATTTTTGCTTTTCCCATAGAAAGGACTTATATCGCTTACACATATATTTAAGTCAGTTTAAGTTAATAAACTGTTAGACAACCGATTAAACTAAAATAAATCAACATTTGCTGAGTAACTCTTCATTCAAGGTATGGTCTAAATTTAGTTCAATGTTATAAAAAACATATTTATGCAATACATCTTGCTCTGGAGTATGTGTTGAGTTTGTAGTACACAAAAATATCTTATTTCATTTTGTCAGGATCCATCAGTACTTAAATTCTGCAATCGTTTAGCCCCAGAGAGCTTGTGAAAGCTACTCAAAAGCTATGGGACTAGAATGTTAGCAAATTTCTTGATGATAGTAGCAGGGGCTGTCCTGCATGAAAGAGTAAAGGTTTTGTTTTTTTTTGTTTTGTTTTTTTGCTTTTTAGTCACACCCAGCATTGCTCAGGGGTTATGCCTGGCTATGCACTCAGGAATTACTCCTAGCGGTGCTTGGGGGACCATACAGGATGCCGGGGATTGAACCCAGGGCAGCTGCGTGCAAGGCAAGCACCCTACCTGCTGTGCTCAGGTCCCCAAAGAGAAAAGTTTTAAGTCTGGTTATCTGTCATAATTTTTCCCTTGCCTTTTCAAAGCTTAGCAGGCCCCCTTTTTCCCATTCTCCACCCTCAGAGGTCTGACTTTTTCAAGATGACTTAAATTAGTTGTTCTGAACCCAAGCTAAAAAGTCACTAAGATGACTCAGCCTTACCCAGATCAATGATATGAACTGCAATGACTCTTTTGTGCTTTTTACCCACTCTTAGCATCTTCTCCAAGTATAATTTGATGAGCTTGCCTTAAAAATGTCTTTGTAAGACTATCCACAGAATGGGAAAGGATATTTACACAATACCCATCAGATAAGGGGTTGATATCAATGGTATATAAAGCACTGGTTGAACTCTACAAGAAGAAAACATCCAACCCCATTAAAAAATGGGGAGAAGAAATGAACAGAAACTTTACCAAGGAAGAAATACGAATGGCAAAAAGGCACATGAAAAAGTGCTCTACATCACTAATCATCAGAGAGATGCAGATCAAAACAACCACGAGATACCACCTCACACCACAGAGACTAGCACACATCCAAAAGAACAAAAGCAACCGCTGTTGGAGAGGATGTGGGGAGAAAGGGACCCTTCTACACTGCTGGTGGGAATGCCGACTGGTACAGCCCTTCTGGAAAACAATATGGACGATTCTCAAAAAACTAGAGGTTGAGCTCCCATTTGACCCAGCAATACCACTGCTGGGAATATATCCCAGAGATGCAAAAAATGTATAATCGAAACGACATCTGTACATGTATGTTCATTGCAGCACTGTTTACAATAGCCAGAATCTGGAAAAAACCCAAATGCCCTAGAATGGATGACTGGTTGAGGAAACTTTGGTACATCTATACAATGGAATACTATGCAGCTGTTAGAAAAAAGGAGGTCATGAATTTTGTATTTAAGTGGATCGGCATGAAAAGTTCCATGCTAAGTGAAATGAGTCAGAAAGAGAGAGACAGACATAGAAAGATTGCACTCATCTATGGCATATAGAATAACAGAGTGGGAGACTAACACCCAAGAATCGTAGAAATAAGTACCAGGAGGTTGACTCCATGGCTTGGAGACTGACCTCACATTCTGGGGAAAGGGCAACTCAGAGAAGGGATCACCAACTATACTGTAGTCGAAGGCCATGCGGGGGAAGGGAGTTGCGGGCTGAATGAGGGCTAGAGACTGAGCACAGTGGCCACTCAACACCTTTATTGCAAACCTCAACAGCTAATTAGAGAGAGAGAACAGAAGGGGATGCCCTGCCACAGTGGCAGGGTGGGGTGGGAGGAGATGGGATTGGGGAGGGTGGGAGGGATGCTGGGTTTACCGGTGGTGGAGAATTGGCACTGGTGAAGGGATGGGTTCCCGAACTTTTTATGAGGGAAGCATAAGCACAAAAGTGTATAAATCTGTAACTGTACCCTCACGGTGATTCACTAATTAAAAATAAATAAATTAAGAAAACAAAATTTAAAAATAAATATTAAAAAAATGTCTTTGAAATTGCCCTAGTTCCTTTATTCAGGATTCCATTGATTCTAAGATACACTAATAGAAGCTATTTAGACAATAAAATATCACCATATTAAAGAAACTTAATGTTTTGTTTGTTTTTGGGCCATACCTAGAAGTGCTCAAAGATTGTTCCTAGCTCTGTGCTCCGAGATCACTTCTGGTGGTACTCAGAGAAACGTATGTTGTACTAGTGAATAAAATCTGGGTTGAACACATATAAGACTGGTGCTTTACATGCTATAGTATCTCTTTGATCCCTAAAAGAACTTAATTTTTGTTTATGACATGATGTCAGAATTATTAAAAATTGAAAATCATGCAACTCTTAGAATGAATTTAAGCACTTTCAAAAGTTAGGATTGTGATTTATATTGATTTTTTAGTAATACATTGTCACTGCATTACAACTTCAACCAAAGTGCCAACATTCAATCTAGGTTCCTTCTCATCTCTCACCTCTCCTTAGTCCTGTTTAGGCAATAAATTTTTAGATCTGAAGAGTTTTCTCTGGGTTCTCAATTCTGTTCTATTAATTTGTGTGTGCCTTTATTTTAGCATCATATAGTTTTGTTTGCTATAGCTTTATAGCTTAATTTAAACCTGGGGAAATAAATGCTTCCCATCTTCTCTTTTATTTCTTTCCTTTGGTCTATTTCATCTTTTCTGCTGTTTGCGGGGCATACTAAAATATATTCCCAATATCTTTAGATATCCTCACAGTTTCTTTATACATTTTGATGGGCTTTCATTTGGTACATATGCTAATGTATCTATCCTGTGGTCAACCTCTGTCCCTTAAAACCTTTTTCAATTTTTAGTTTATTTTCTCTGACATTAGTAAGGCGATCGCAATTTTTTCTTGGCTTCTATTTTTCTGGTAGCATCGGTTTCTAGACTTTTACTTTGAATTCCATGTTTAGTGTGACAGTTCAGGTTAAGTTTGTTATAAATAATTGAAGATTGTGTTCAATTTATGATTCATCTGGGCATTCTGTGCCTTTTGATAGATGAGTTCAGACCATTGAGATTAAGTGAGGATGCAGTGCTGCTCAGGCTCTAAGGTGATGAGGACCACGCAGGCCACGTGGTACTGCTTTAAGGCCTCCGAGTTTATCATACCAAATGATACTCAGGAGCCTCTAGGGCTACACCCAGTGATGCTTTAGAGGCCATGTGGTATTGGAATAGAACCTGGGTTGACTATATGCAAGATATGTGTTTTAATCCCTGTACTATTTCTTTGTTTTCATTTCCACTTCCCTTACCGTGCCCCCATGCTTTAAATCACTCCTTAATCAGTGGACTTTTGTTGAAGAACAACTGTTCATTTAACTGTGGTTGGCCAAAATTCTGTTGAGGATCTTTGCATCAATATTTGTCAGTGTTGGACATTTATACTTTCCTTCCTTCCTTCCTTCCTTCCTTCCTTCCTTCCTTCCTTCCTTCCTTCCTTCCTTCCTTCCTTCCTTCCTTCCTTCCTTCCTTCCTTCCTTCCTTCCTTCCTCCCTCCTCTCTTTCTTTCTTTCTTTCTTTCTTTCTTTCTTTCTTTCTTTCTTTCTTTCTTTCTTTCTTTCTTTCTTTCTTTCTTTCTTTCTTTCTTTCTTTCTTTCTTTCTTTCTTTCTTTCTTCCTTCCTTCCTTCCTTCCTTCCTTCCTTCCTCCCTCCCTCCCTCCTTCTCTCCTTCCTTCCTTCCTTCCTTCCTTCCTTCCTTCCTTCCTTCCTTCCTTCCTTCCTTCCTTCCTTCCTTCCTTCCTTCCTTCCTTTCTTTCTTTCTTTCTTTCTTTCTTTCTTTCTTTCTTTCTTTCTTTCTTTCTTTCTTTCTTTCTCTCTCTCTCTTTCTTTCTTTCTTTCTTTCTCTCATTCTTTCTTATTTTTTGTGATGTCGGTTTGATTTTGGTATCAGAGTAATGTTTGTCTTGTAGAAGCTGTTTGGTAGGCTTCCTGAGTCTTCAAATTTCTGAAAGAGAGTAAATAGGATTGAATGTAGGTTTTATTTAAAGATTTGGAAGAATTTACCCATAAACTTGTCATGGACAGGGCTTTTGTTTTGGAGAATATTTTTGATTACCATTTTAATTTCCTTCATAGTAAATGGCATGTTCAAGGGACTCAGTTTCTATTAAATCTTGGAGAGTTACAGAAGTCCAAAATATACCTATAGGTTCTCTCTCTTTTTGTTTTGGACCACACCTGGTGGTTCTCAGGGATTATTCCTGGCACTGTGCTCAGGGATCACTTTTGGCAGGGCTTGGCGTACTAGGGTTGAACCTGGGTCTGATGCATGCAAGGCAATTAGCATACCCACTGTATTATCCCTGGCATATTATATGGTTTTAAATAGTATTATTCTGAGTGAATATGATTTTATTTATTTTAATTTTTAATTAAAAATAGTGATAAACACAGTCACAAAGTTGTTTATTATTGGGTTATAGTTATATAATGTTCCAACACCCATCCTATCACCAGTGTACATTTCCCACCACCAGTGTCCCCAGTTTCCCTCCTGTCTCTCCCCTTCTTGGCTGCTTCTATGGCAGGCACTTTTTTTTCTCTCTATCTCTTCCTTTTGGGCATTATGGATTGCAATATAGATACTGAAATGTTATCATGTATATCCCTTTACCTACTATCAATACTCAGTCCTTGTCCAGAGTGACCATTTCTAACTATTATTGTTATGCTGGTCCCTTCTCTATCCTAATTACTCTTCATATGTGGTTTTTAAAAGGCTGTTTTTACTGTTAAGGAGGAAATTTTTGAAGTTAAAATATTACATATCACTTGTATCACTTGTCATCCCGTTGATCTTCGATTTGCTCGAGCGGGCGCCAGTAACGTCTCCATTTGTCCCTGTTGCGTGCTTGTGTAGCCCAATGATATCTGCTCGCTCTAGAAACACGGAGAGCCTCAAACTGTTCATTCAGGGTTTTGACAAAGAAGTCTAACCATCTCGTTGGTGGGCGGCCACGCGGTCTTTTGACGTCCCGTGGAATCCAGTTGGTAGCAGCTCTAGTCCAGCGGCTGTCTCTGAATTGCATTGCATGTCTGGCCCATCTGATTTTTGATGTCTTGGCAAACGAGACAACGTCCCTGATTCTTGACCATCAACAGAAGTCGGAACTCCAGATTCCTTCTCTCACTTAAGTGAGATGTGATACTCCTAGCATAACTCTTTCGATTCCTCTTTGGGATACCCGAATAGTTGTGCCACCCTCGAGAACGTCATGCGATGACTGGAATGGGAAGGAATGGGAGTGAAGATAGAAAGTCGGCAACTACACCACCTCCACTTCGTTGATGACATCATTCTCATAATGTCAAACATTAGCCAAACATTAGCCAAGCGGCACAAATGCTGGCTGACTTCAACCGCTAGTGTGAAAAGGTTGGACTGCAGCTGAACCTCAACAAGATGATGCTCATAAAAAACGAACTAGTCTCTGACGCTCTATTTGCTCTCAATGGAATGAACATCTCCAAATGCAGCAGCTACGTGTACCTGAGTCGAGAACTCAACATGAGGAATGACTTGGCTCCAGAACTGCACAGGAGGAAGAGAGCAACATGGAACGCCTTCAAGAATATCAAAGAAGTGGTTAAGAGGACGAAGAACCTCTGACTCTGGGCACATCTTTTTGATTCCACCATTCTTCCTGCACTAATGTACACCTCAGAGACCTGGGCTCTACTCAAATAGGATATTACATGTAGTTTTTAAAAAATGATTTCAAATAATAGTCTGAGGTGTGGGAGGGTTTCTCAGTTTGTCACTACTGAAAATTTTGACCATACAGTTCTTTGTTTTAGGGATTTCTTTCACATTGTAGTATATTTAGCAACACCATTGGCATCTAAATAAAGATGTCATAATGCCCAAAAGAAGAGAAAGAGAGAAAAAGAAAGAGGGAGGGAGGGAAGGAGGGAGAGAGAAAGGAGAGAGAGAGAGAGAGAAAAGTGCCTGCCATAGAGGCAGGTTGGGTGGGTCATGAGGGAAAATGGTAGTTGGTAGTAGGAATTTGGTAGTGGGAAGTTTAAACTGGCATTGGTAGTGGGAAGTGTAAACTGGTGAAGGAATGAGTGTTGGAACATTGTATGTCTGAAACCCATTTATGAGCAACTTTGAAACTATGTATATCACTGTGATTAAATTAGAAAATATTTAAAAGGTAATAAATAAATATGCCAGTAGTAACCCCCTTCCAGTTATGACAGCCAGAAATATATCTTCAGACATAGTTGAGTGTTTTCTGGAGACCACACAAAATTATTCTTAATTGAGAGTCATTTGGCTAGTGAAACATATATTATATAACTAATATAGCAGAAGCTATATTAGTTAGTGTTCATTTCCTGAGAACAGACCCTAACTTATCTGGTTTATGCAGAAATATATTAATGAGTAGTATTCAGTAGTTGACAGATATGGTCTATGGGCTAATGAAGTAGAGTCCTGATTGGTGAGTTTCTAGATATGGATCTCAGTATAGCAACTGAGCCATCAAAGGAAATGTGTTTGACTTGATCTAGATACTATCTGGACAACGGAGATGCTGTGTTTAGTATGTACTTCTGTTAAACAGATGACTCAACACTTCCTCAAGCAGTGGGAGAATGATGTCCATGTTCAGCTTTCTTTCCTTGCTTAATTCATTCTGAATTCACATTCTGGAAGGGAACCTGATAACAAAGATTATGTCATATCCAGAATCCAAGTTACAAGTAAGAATGGAAAAAAAGCATTTCTTATTTATCAGCCTCTGTATACACAGAAAGTCTCTCCAGAAGAAAGTTGGAATTTGTGGTGAATGAACTCATTTCTAATATTTTCTCCAGAGTTCTTCTGAGGTCTCTAACTCTAAACGTTTGGTAACCACCTATTTTAGATAATTGAAGTTTGCCCAAGTATCCTCTTTATTCTTCATTTACACTATTTTTTATATAGGGTTAATTTTCTCTTTTATTTTATTCTGCTATTTTCCCTATTTTGTCTTCAGTTTCCATTATTTTATACTTCTTACCTTCCCATGACTATATATTTACTGAGCACCTGAATATCTATATTTCCTACTTGGCTTTGTTAATAGACAGGGTATGTGAAAAGCCTTTATTGATGAGATGTAACCTAAAATCCATGTTTCACAACTGTCACTACCTATATTCCTAATCATCAAGACACATGAATAGATACTTTTGGAACAGAAGCTTATATCTTTGCCTTGTATTATAAATGTGCCTCATCACTAATTAACATAGAACAATATACAGATGTGAAGTAAGTGTTTATCAGTAACTGTAAGTATAACTGTGTAAGATCAAGCTTTACCTCCTGTCTCTGGATTATAGCTCTGCCTTTTTTGGGTTATAGCTATACCTTCTTGTCTTGTTAAACTATACCTTTTGTCACTTTTTCAAATAAAAAAAGGTTATCTCTTACATGTAGAATAACCAGTGATTATTTACCTGGTATATTTTTACTAAAGTTTGTTGCCGAATACAAGGGTCAAGGTACATGGGTGGTGTTAAAGAATGATAGACCTAAGTATTCAAAACAAGAGTCAAGAACACTGACATCATGAGACCCAAAGTTTAGTAATGAAACTTAAAAGTGCCTGTCATGATGGCAGACTGGAAAGGGGTAGGTCAGGGAACCTGAGAACATAGGTGGAAGAAAGTGACACTAGAGGAGGGATCGGTGACAAAGCATTATATTTCTAAAACCCAACTATGGATAATTTATCAATCCCAATGTTTTAACAAAATAAAATTTGAAAAAAACATTTGTTGCAAACATTTCATAATTATTAATTTTATTTACACTAAGGGGATTTTGACTCTATATTCTTGAGAATGATAAATATATCTTAGGTAATTTACTTTTTAGTATAGAGTTACTACACAAAATATAACACAATCAGTTAAATTTGAATCTCCAGTAGGGACAAATTTTACTGTAAGTGAGATTTTTGTATAAGTAGGTCTCAAAAGTTGTATGAAGTGTACTAACACTAAAAGAACTTGTTATCCATTACCAAAATGACAGTACTCCCCAAACCACTATACAGGTTTAGTATGATCCTTATAAGAATACCCATGAAATTATTCAAAGAAATAAACAAAACACTCGGGAAATTCATATGGAACAATAAACCTCTATGAATAGCTGAAGCATTCCTTTGGAAAAAGAAGAAGGGCGGCAGCACCTTCCCAAATTCAAACTGTACTATAAAGCAGTAGTAATTAAAATAGCATGGTATTGGACTAGAAAGAGACATGGGGCAGAGTCGAATATTCTGTCTCAGACTCTCAAATATATGATCACTTAATCTTTGATAAAGGAGAAAAATGTGAAGTGAAATAAGAAAAGCCTCTTCAACAAGTGGTGCTGGGAAAACAGGACAACTCTCTGCAAAAAATGAACTCTGACCTCTGTCTAATGCCAGGCACAAAGTCAGATCAAAGTGGATTAAAGACCTCAATATCAGACCTGAATCCATAAAGTACATGGAGAAAAATGTAGGCAGAACCCTCCATGACATTGAAGCCAAAGGTATCTTTAAGGATGAAGATACACTTACACCACTGACTAAGCAACTAGAGACAAATATAAATAAATGGGACTACATTAAACCAAGAAGCTTCTGCACTTCAAAAGAAACAGTCACAAAAATACAGAGATAGCCCTTGGAATGGGAAAAAAATATTTACCCAATACCCATCAGATAAGGGGCTAATATCCAGAATATACAAGACAGTAGTAGAATTCTACAAGAAAAAGCCTCCAAGCCCATCAAAAAATGGAGAGAAGAAATGAACAAAAGCTTCCTCAAAAAAGAAATACAAGTAGCCAAAGGCACATGAAAAAGTGCTCTACATTACTAATCATCAGGGAGATTCAAATCAAAATAATCATGAAATATCATCTCACACCACAGAGACTGGCACACATTCAAAAAAACAAAAGCAACCAGTGTTGGCATGGATGTGGGGAGAAAGGGACACTCTTTCACTGTTTGTGGGAATACCAACTGGTCCAGTCTTTTTGGAAAACAATATGGACATTCCTTCAAAAACCTAAAAATTGAGTTTCCCTCTGACTCTGCAATACCACTTCTGGGAATATATAGTAGGGGTGCAAAAAAGGCACAGTAGACATGACATTTGCACCTGAATATTCATTGCAGCACTGTTCACAATAGCCAGAAGCTGGAAACAACCACAGTGCCTGAGAACAGATGACTGATTAAAGAAACTTTGGTACATCTATACAGTGAGATACTATGCAGCTGTTAGGAGAGATGAAGTCATTAAATTTGCTCATAAGTGGGTGGACACGGAGAATGTCATGCCTAGTGAAATGAGCCAGAAAAAGAGGGACAGACATGGAAGGACTGCACTCATTTGTGGAATATAAAATAACATAACATGAGACTAACACCCAAGGACAGTAGAGACAAGAGCCAGGAAGATTGGTCCACAGTTAGAAGTCTGCCTCATGAGCTGGGGGAGAAGGCAGCTGGGATAGAGATGGAATCACTAAGTCAATGATGGTTGGAGGGATTGCTCAGGATGGGAGATGTGTGCGTAAAACAGATAAAGGACCAAGCATGATGGCCTCTAATTATCTGTATTACAAACCATAATGCCCATAAGTAGAGAGACAGCAAGAGGGAAACTGTCTGCCATAGAGGTAAGGGGAGGCATGGGATAGGGAATACTTTGGTGGTGGAAAAAGTACACTGGTGGAGGGATGGGTTCAATCATTGTATGACTGAAACTCAAACACGAAATCTTTGTAATTGTATCTCACAGTGATTAAATAAAAAAAAACTTGTTATCTAAAATTCAAGTTTAACTGGATATCTTATACTTGTATTTGCTAATTCTGATATAAATGAGCTGGTGAAGTTATTTCTTGAGTGGCATGAGGAGGAAGAAAACATGAGTATAATGATAGCCTTCTGGATGGAATAAAGATGATCAAATTGGGCTATATACAGAAGGGAGAAGGAAAACCAAAAACAGGCACTAAAATGGTTTCAGCTATCATTATCATACCCTATAACTCAAATAAAGCCCCATGTGAAGATAATGGTCCATTTCTTCTCTGAAAATGTAGCCACTTTCTTAAAGAATTTGGGCCTGTTCCAAGTGTAACATTCTGTTGCCTTGGCTGAACAAACCAAGCTTCGAGGTAGGCAAAAGAGATGAGCAGAGAAGGCACTGGATACCTTGGAATCTTGCTTGCACAACCCCTAGATTGCATGGTTCTTGGCTTCAGTGCAACTGGGCACAATTTCAATACACATCTATGGAGACCATGTCACAACAACAAAACAAACCAATGTAGCTTCGAGTTACACTAACAGCTTGAAAAAAAAAAAAAAACAAGTCAAGGATTTGGAGATGTTCTGGTAACCCCTCCCAGGGAGTCAGCCTTTGGCAGAAAGGGAGTTACTATGCCTTCTTTTTGACATTTTCTCAGTTACTCTCTCTCTCTCTCTCTCTCTCTCTCTCTCTCTCTCACACACACACACACACACACACACACTCACACACATATTTCCTTTAAATAAGTTTTTTGGGGAGGAGAGAACTCTTACTTGCCTTATTGTTGGTCAGCACTAGATTTTTCTGAGGTGAGGCATTATCTGTTACATACAAATTTTTCAGTCCTAAGACATTATTCTGTTGAAATAGATGTCATGTTTATGCCCGGAGTGTAGGGCAAAATATTTACATTTCTCCCTATACTCTGACTCTGCTGTTGGTTCCAAATACATTGAGTCTGATTCTCCAAATCTGCTTCATTGCAAAGTGGTAGTCAGAAAGAGTTATACAATTCTCAGCACTATCTCATAGGACAATTCTCATAGATCATTTGTTAGAGATATTTTGCTCCTTACATATAACTTAAAGCTGGTAGCACCTTTTCTGTTACTAAACTAAGAACAAACTGACTTCTTTATGTTGGTGGATCAGACCTAGGAGTATATGGAAATTGGAATCATGCCAATATCTGAAAACCCCTGTGCACACACCTTTTTATTATTTTATGAAAGATTTTATTTATGTGGCACTAAAATTGGGGTGTATGGGTGACAAACTACTAGAGCTAGTGAAAAGGAGAAAAATTAAACATTTTGGTAGGGATCTACGTATCTGCTAATCTTATTTCTTTAAAAGCAAATACAAGGCATACTTTATTTTGTATCTTGAATATTTTCGTCAGAATTGCATGTATTCTTGCACTATTTTATTTCCCTATATTGACAGGATATTACGACAACTTTAATTTTTGTCTTAGTAACTATAAACTTATTGTATAAGAAAAAAAGCCAAATACAGCAATTCCAACCTCATTTCCCCCATTTTTCTATGATTGTCTTTTCTTTTAACCAATCTGCTGACTCATATCCTGGGTTATCTCAATTTGTACGTGTTTTCAGAAACTTTTTCATTTTCAGTATTTTCCTAGTTTCTCATTTCCCCTGCTGTTTATTCAGTAATTCTTATATCTAATAGCCTCCCGTTTTCTCCACTAATCTCTTCCTATTTTTTTAGAACATTTTTGCTCATTTATCACAAAACTTTTATGAAGTTTTGCTCCAAAGTCCCTTAAGCTATGTAGAACAGATTGCCCTAACTCAAGGGAACAGTCCAATGACAGGCATGGAATGACTCAGAGTTGTGGGTGTGAAATGGGGATGAGTTATGATCTCTCTTGGGTCCATTCCACCCTCAGAATGCTATGATTCCATGAAGAGATACTTTTGGGATTGATGAATCAGGTAATTTTTTTTGTGCATTTATATTCTCCAGCTCAAATATTATAGTTTGAAATTTAAGTTATGCTGAGTTGAAAAATAAGCACATAAAAAATTCCAAGTCATAAAAAAATAGGGACTCTTTTCAGAGAGCCTGTAAGAGCAATGTTGTCAGATGGTCAGTAATGCTTATAATCTTTGAGAGATTTATTCTCTGAAGCAAGAGTAATTTGCTTCTCTTGGAGAGAGAAAGTATTAACTCCTAAAGCAGTTAAAAGATCTTTCTCTGGCACACCCTAAAATTTCCCACCTATATTACAAGTTTAAACCCTCCTAGGGGAACTAGAGGTCACTGATATCTCTAGCATTCCATGCCCTCCCTTAGATTCCGATGGTGAGGGCTTTCTTCAGGGTGAAAAAATCTGCAGCCTCTGTTGAGCCATTGAAAACGCAGGCTGCAAATTTGTATTTCATACGTGATAAGCACAAATAAAAATCTACTAATTTTCTTGAGGTCATTAATTTAAAATAACTTCATTATATACTTTGTTTCAGATACACTGTTAAAAAGTGGTGACAATGGTGAAAATGCTAGACAATGTGCTTATGCTGCCATGGAGTATAAAGAGAAATAGGGAAGATAGACAATAGCCAAGCACACAAGTATATTTAAAATGTAACTTGTAAATAAGTGCTTAAAAAGGGAAAGTATATGGAGCAATTAGAGTTTGAAACAATTAGGTCTGATATATCTTTGAGGTGGAAGGATATCTGAAGGAAGACGAGGGATTACTTGATCAGAGAAGCGAACGAACGTTTTTCCTAGAAGTTGTAATCAAGTGCTAAAGCCTGGTGATAGAAGGCTAGTGTGGCAGTCGACAGTGCAGCTGGAAGAGTGCAGGTCAGGTAGCAGTCATAGGCAATGATGAGGACTAGCAATAGGGGCTAGATTATCCAGCGGCTACAGGGCCATGGAATGCTGGTTTTGTTTTCAATCCTGAGAAAAACAGGTAGCTATCAAGATGCATTGGCGAACTCCATGAATAAAGCACTGTCAAGTTTGGGTTGCTTTAGCTGTCTGTGTCTATGGTGGTGTTTGAAGGCCAGGAAGATGTCAAGGTTCCAGTTAGAGTTTCAGTAACTCAGTGTACTGAATGCTCTGTACTGAATGGCCAGAATCTGTAAAATGGGAAAGCATGTACTGTACCATATTTTTCTTCTAAATCTTGATATATTCCCTAAGTTTGTCTGTATTTCTATATAATACAATGGTATCACTTGTAGTTTCTGAGTTTTGCATAGTTTATAGTTATTCTGCAAGGTTACTAAAGAAATATGAATTTGCAACTCAGAGAAGCGATCACCAACTACATTGTAGTTGAAGGCCATGTGGGGGAAGGGAGCTGCGGGCTGAATGAGGGCTAGAGACTGAGCACAGCGGCCACTCAACACCTTTATTGCAAACCACAACAGCTAATTAGAGAGAGAGAACAGAAGGGAATGCCCTGCCACAGTGGCAGGGTGGGGTGGGGGGGAGATGGGAGTGGGGAGGGTGGGAGGGACGCCGGGTTTACGGGTGGTGGAGAATGGGCACTGGTGAAGGGATGGGTTCCCGAACTTTGTATGAGGGAAGTATAAGCACAAAAGTGTATAAATCTGTAACTGTACCCTCACGGTGATTCTCTAATTAAAAATAAATACATTAAAAAAAAAAAGAAATATGAATTTATTTCACCATAGAACTGGCACTCTCAATAATATACGTATACTTTATAATGTAAAGAACTATGGAATTTGACCTAACATATCAGAATCTACCTACCTTATCACATAGTGATCATTTTCAATTTGCTCATAACTCACCAATAATACTAGTCTTCCACAAATATTCCTGTTTCTCCTTCAGGATAGTTTGCTTCATTTTTTTGCCTGATGTTTTTTATTCTAACCTTTCACTAACATAGTTGTTCACTCTCATTAAATTCTAATCAATAAATTAAAACGTAAAAATACTTTGAGAACAAGATAGAAGTGGGATCAGTCTTACATGTCAAACATACTTTTTATAAGAAATATCCTGAAACTTTTTAGATAAACGCAAGCATTTAAACAGATACATTTTTTCTTATGTTACTGAAAATAGTTTTATTTATTTATTTATTGAATCACTGTGAGATACAATTACAAAGCTTTCATGTTTGGGTTTCAGTCATACAATGATCGAACCCATCCCTCCACCAGTGTACTTTTTCCACCACCAATGTCCCCAGTATCCTCATCCCACCCCTCCCCTTACCTCTATGGCAGACAGTTTCCCTCTTACTCTCTCTCTACTTTTGGGTATTATGGTTTGCAATACAGATACTGAGAGGCCGTCATCTTTGGTCCTTTATCTACTTTCAGCACACATCTCCCATCCCAAACGATTCCTCAAACCATCATCGACTTAGTGATCCCTTCTCTATCCCAGCTGCCTTCTCCCCCAGCTTATGAGACAGGCTTCCAACCATGGAGCAATCTTTCTGGCCCTACTCTCTACTCTCCTTGGGTGTTAGTCTCATATTATGCTATTTTATATTCCACAAATGAGTGAAGTCCTTCTATGTCTGTCCCTCTTTTTTCTGACTCATTATACTAAGCATGACACTCTCCAGGTCCATTCACTTATAAGCAAAATTTCATGACTTCATCTCTCCTAACAGCCGCATAGTATTCCATTGTGTAGATACCAAAGTTTCTTTAACCAGTCGTCTGTTCTCGGGCACTATGGTTGTTCCCAGATTCTGGCTATTGTGAACAGTGCTGCAATGAATATACAGATTCAGATGTCATGTCTTCTGTGCCTTTTTTGCACCCCTAGTATATATTCCCAGAAGTGGTATTGCAGAGTCAGAGGGAAACTCAATTTCTAGGTTTTTGAAGGAATGCCCATATTGTTTTCCAAAAAGGCTGAACCATTCGGCATTCCCACCAACAATGAAAGAGAGTTCCTTTCTTCCCACATCGGTGCCAATACTGGTTGTTCTTGTTCTTTTTGATGTGTGCCAGTCTCTGTGATTTAAGATGATATCCATTGTTGTTTTGATTTGAATCTCCCTGATGATTAGCGATGAAGGCTTTTTTCATGTGCCTTTGGCCATTTGTATTTCTTTTTTGAGGAAGCTTCTGTTTATTTCTTCTCCCCATTTTATGATGAGGTTGTATATTTTTTCTTGTAGAATTCTACTGATGTCTTGTATATCCTGGATATTAACCCTTTATCTGATGGGTATTGGGCAAATTTTTCCCATTTCGTGGACTCTCAAACAGATATATTTTCTTTTTTTGCTTTATGGTAGGAACACTTCTGAGATCAGAGGAGTTCATGTGCCTTCTAGGTAGTATGGCCAGAGATAGTGATGGGAACACTACATTAGGTATATCCTCTTAAATTATAAGTGCATTGTCGATCATAGGTGAATTATTGTACAACAGCTATTGAGAGTCCATTTATATCAATTGAGACTTCCTTTGTGTTATAAATAACTCTCCATTTCCCCATTCTCCAAACTCTGGTAAAAATTAACCCTGTGTTGGAAATTGAAGAAACAGAAACCCTCCCAAACAGTTTCTATGAGGCTCATATCTCCCTAATACCAAAAGCAAACAAAGACACCACAAAAAAAGAAAACTACAGGCCAATATCCCTGATGAACACAGATGCGAAGATCCTCAACAAAATATTAGCAAATAGAATTCAACAACTCATCAAAAAGATCATACACCACGACCAAGTAGGATTCATCCCGGGGATGCAAGGATGGTTTAACATCCGGAAATAAATCAACATAATCCATCATATCAAAAAAGAAAAGATAAAAATCATATAATCATATCAATAGATGCAGAGAAAGCATTTGACAAGATCCAGCATCCGTTTATGATGAAAACACTCACCAAAATGGGTATAGAAGGGACCTTCCTCAATATAGTCAAAGCCATTATCACAAGCCTATGGCAAGCATTGTTCTCAATGGGGAAAAACTAAGAACCTTCCCTCTGAGAACAGGGACGAGACAAGGATGCCCACTCTCTCCACTTCTGTTCAATATAGTACTGGAAGTACTTGCAATAGCGATTAGGCAAGAAAAAGATATTAAGGGCATTCAGGTAGGAAAGGAAGAAATCAAGCTCTCACTATTTGCAGATGATATGATACTATAGCTAGAGAACCCTAAAACCTCTACCAAGAAACTCCTAGAAACAATAGAGTCATATAGTAAAGTTGCAGGCTATAGAATCAATACCCAAAAGTCCATGGCTTTCCTATATGCAAATAATGAGAGAGAAGAAAGTGACCTGAGAAAAGCAATCCCATTCACAATTGCGCCTCAAAAAATCAAGTACCTCGGAATCAGCTTAACAAAGGAGGTAAAGGACTTGTATAATGAAAACTATAAAACACTACTTCAGGAAATAAAAGAGGACACGAGAAAATGGAAAGACATCCCCTGCTCATGGATTGGAAGAATTAATATTGTCAAAATGGCAATTCTCCCCAAAGCATTGTACAAATTCAATGCGATCCCTATAGGAATACCCTTGATATTCTTCAAAGAAATGGATCAAGCGCTCCTGAAATTCATGTGGAACAATAAGCCCCCACGAATAGCTAAAGCAATCCTTGGGAAAAAGAAAATGGGAGGAATCAACCTCCCCAACTTCCAACTCTACTACAAAGCGGTTGTCATTAAAACAGCTTGGTACTGGAACAAAGGCAGAGCTGCAGACCAATGGAATAGGGTTGAATACTCTGACATACACCCCCAAGTATATGATCATCTAATCTTTGATAAGGGAGCAAGAAATGTGAAGTGGAGCAAGGAAAGCATGTTTAACAAATTGTGCTGGCAAAACTGGACGGCTACATGCAAAAAAATGGGCTTAGACCTCCATCTACCACCATGTACAAAAATCAGATCAAAATGGATTAAAGACCTCAACATCAGACCAGAATCCCTAAGGTACATTGAAGATAAGGTCGGCAAAACACTCCACGGCATTGAAGCCAAAGGTATCTTCAAAGCTGACATGACACTGGCCAAGCAAGTGAAAACAAAGATAAATAAATGGGACTATCTCAAACTAAGAAGCTTCTGCAACTCAAAAGAAACAGTGGCCAAAATACAAAGACAATCTACAGAATGGGAAAGGATATTTATACAGTACCCATCCGATAAAGTGTTGATAACAAGGATATACAATGCACTGGTTGAACTCCACAAGAAGAAAACTGCCAACCCGATCAAAAAATGGGCTGATGAAATGAACAGAAACTTTTCCAAAGAAGAAATCCAAATGGCTGAAAGGCACATGAGAAAATGCTCAACATCAGTAATTATCAGGGAGATTCAGATCAAAACAACAATGAGAAATCATCTCACACCACAGAGACTGGCCCACATCCCAAAAAACAAAAGCAACCGGTGTTGGCGTGGATATGGGGAGAAAGGGACTCTCCTTCACTGCTGGTGGGAATGCCAACTGGTTCAGCCCTTTTGGAAAACAATATGGACGATTCTCAAAAAGTTAGAAACTGAGCTCCCATTTGACCCAGCAATACCACTCCTGGGAATATATTCTGGAGAGGCAAAAAGGTATAGTAGAGATGACATCTGCATTTCCATGTTCATTGCTGCTCTGTTTACAATAGCCACAATATGGAAAAAACCAGAGTGCCCAAAAACAGATGATTGACTAAAGAAACTCTGGTATATTTACACAGTGGAATACTACGTAGCTGTCAGAAAACATGAAGTCATGAAATTTGCATATAAGTGGATCAACATGGAAAGTATCATGCTGAGTGAAATGAGTCAGAAAGAAAGAGACAGACATAGAAAGATCGCACTCATATGTGGAATATAAAGTAGCTGAGAGGTACAAGCTTACAATGTTGCGATTCCTGGCAGACATTTCTCTGGACTTAGTTACTAAAATACTAAAATACAGAAACCCAAAACTATGCTGCTGCTAGTGCGGCCTCCTGACCTCATATCTCTTCATTCTCAGCAATGGAAAACAAATTACCAAATGCTTTCTTTTCAGCAGATCGACTTTAGGGGGGAGAAACTCCAAATCAATAATAGTGAATTTTTTGTTGAAATATTGAATGTAATCAAAGTAAAGTGAAAGTAAAGTGAAATTTACCAGTTACACATGCGGGGTGGGGGTCTGGGGAGGTGGGGGGAAGGGGGGAGGTATATCGTGATTCTTGGTGGTGGAATATGTGCACTGGTGAAGGGATGGGTGTTTGAGCATTGTATAACTGAGACTTTAACCTGAAAGCTTTGTAACTTTCCACATGGTGAATCAATAAAAGAATTAAAAAAAAATTAACCCTGTGTTTAATATTAATGAACCTAATTTTTTCAATGCCTCATAGAAGTAGAATCATGCAGTACCTTTTTTGTACATGGTTTATTTCACTATCATATCTACAAGATCCACCCATGTTATCAAATATTGCAAGATTATTAAAGAAAATATTGAATAATATTCTGTCCTTGTATACACCCCATTAAAAAGTTCATTCTTTTGCCAATGGTTATTTTCATCCTTTAGTGATTTTGAATAGTGTTGCAATAAATGAGAACATAAATACATTTTTGAAATCCCAATTTTAATTTTTAAAATATACATATCAGGAATCATATAATAAATCATATGTGGTAGTAGTATTTTTTATATAACTATATTTTTCATTTGGTATTGCCACCAATATTATTCAATGGTCCCAGTTTCTTTACATCCTTGCCAAAATTTATTCTTTTCTTTTTTATAATGATCATTTGACTATTAATTTGATTATTATGAAATGATATCTCATTGTGGTTTTAATTTGCACACCCTTAATGATTATGATTATCTTTACCTCATATGCTTAATAAATTATTTGTATGACTTTTTATTATTTCCATTGCATTCTTTTTGAGTCACTGTGAGATACATAGTTACAAAGCTGTTCATGATTGGGTTTCAGTGCTAAAATGTTCCAACACCCATGCTTCCACCAGTGCACATTTCCCACCACCAATCACCTCAGTTTCCCTCATGTCCACCCCCTATCTCACCAGCCTATGCCTCTATGGTAGGCACTTTCTCTCTCTCTCTCTCTCTCTCTCTCTCTCTCTCTCTCTCTCTCTCTCATTTTGGGCATCGTGGTGTGCAATACAGATGATAAGAGTTTATCATGTTTGTTCTTTTAGCTACTCTCAACAAGCAGTTCTTATCCAAAATGATCATTTCAAACTATCATTGTCATAATGGTTTCTTCTCTATCCTAACTGCCTTTTCCTCCAGCACCTGCAGCAAGCTTCCAACTGTGGACTAATCCTCTTGAACTGTGGAGGAAACTATTTAAAAAGTACTTAGCCAATTTTGAAATCATTTTTAGCTATTTTTTGTTATTGAATTTTAGGAGTTCCTTATATATTTTGGAGATCAACTCTTTATCAGATTTATGATATACAAGTATTTTTCTTATTTCTTTGGTTGTCTTCTCATTCTGTTGTGTTGTTTTGTTTGTGAGCAGAACGTTTTAGTTTGATATAGTTTTTCTGCCTTCATTCCTTCTTTCCTTCCCTTTCTTTCTTTCTTTCTTTCTTTCTTTCTTTCTTTCTTTCTTTCTTTCTTTCTTTCTTTCTTTCTTTCTTTCTTTCTTTCTTTTTTTTTTTATATCTTTATTTTTTTTTTTAATTTATTTATTTTTAATTAGAGAATCACCGTGAGGGTACAGTTACAGATTTATACACTTTTGTGCTTATATTTCCCTCATACAAAGTTCGGGAACCCATCCCTTCACCAGTGCCCATTTTCCACCACCCGTAAACCCAGTGTCCCTCCCACCCTCCCCAATCCCATCTCCCCCCCACCCCACCCTGCCACTGTGGCAAGGCATTCCCTTCTGTTTTCTCTCTCTAATTAGCTGTTGTGGTTTGCAATAAAGGTGTTGAGTGGCCGCTGTGCTCAGTCTCTAGCCCTCATTCAGCCCGCAACTCTCTTCCCCCACATGGCCTTCGACTACAATGTAGTTGGTGATCGCTTCTCTGAGTTGACCTTTCCCCGGAACGTGAGGCCAGCCTCGAAGCCATGGAGTCAACCTCCTGGTACTTATTTCTACAGTTCTTGGGTGTTAGTCTCCCACTCTGTTATTCTATATACCATAGATGAGTGCAATCTTTCTATGTCTGTCTCTCTCTATCTGACTCATTTCACTCAGCATGAAACTTTTCATGCCCATCCACTTAACTACAAAATTCTTGACCTCCTTTTTTCTAACAGCTGCATAGTATTCCATTGTATAGATGTACCAAAGTTTCCTCAACCAGTCATCCGTTCTGGGGCATTCGGGTTTTTTCCAGATTCTGGCTATTGTAAACAGTGCTGCGATGAACATACATGTGCAGATGTTGTTTCGATTGTACTTTTTTGCCTCTCTGGGATATATTCCCAGCAGTGGTATTGCTGGGTCAAATGGGAATTCAATATCTAATTTTTTGAGAGTCGTCCAAATTGTTTTCCAGAAGGGCTGAACCAGTCGGCATTCCCACCAGCAGTGAAGAAGGGTCCCTTTCTCCCCACATCCTCTCCAACAGCGGTTGCTTTTGTTCTTTTGGATGTGTGCTAGTCTCTGTGGTGTGAGGTGGTATCTCATGGTTGTTTTGATCTGCATCTCTCTGATGATTAGTGATGTAGAACACTTTTTCATGTGCCTTTTGGCCATTCGTATTTCTTCCTTGGTAAAGTTTCTGTTCATTTCTTTGCCCCATTTTTTGATGGGGTTGGATGTTTTCTTCTTGTAGAGCTCAACCAGTGCTTTATATACCATTGATATCAACCCCTTATCTGATGGGTATTGTGTAAATATCCTTTCCCATTCTGTGGATAGTCTTTGTATTCTGGTCACTGTATCTCTTGCGGTGCAGAAGCTTTTTAGTTTAATGTAGTCCCATTTGTTGATCTCTGTTTTTACTAGATTGCTTAGTTCCGTGTCACCTTTGAAGATACCCTTATCTTCAATATCGTGGAGGGTTTCGCCGACCTTGTCTTCAATGTACCTTATGGTTTGTGGTCTAATGTTGAGGTCTTTAATCCATTTTGATCTGACTTTTGTGCATGGTGTCAGGTCAAGGTCTAAACCCATTTTTTTGCATGTGGTTGTCCAGTTGTGCCAGCACCATTTGTTAAAGAGGCTTTCCTTGCTCCACTTCACTTCTCTTGCTCCCTTATCAAAGATTAGATGGTCATACATTTGGGGTTGTGTGTAGGGATATTCCACCCTGTTCCATTGGTCTATGGCTCTGCCTTTGTTCCAGTACCATGCTGTTTTAATTGTTACTGCTTTGTAGTAAAGTTTGAGGTTGGGGATGGTGATGCCTCCCATCATCTTTTTCCCAAGAATTGTTTTAGCTATCCTTGGACGTTTGTTATTCCATATGAATTTTAGGATTGCTTGATCCATTTCTTTGAAGAATGTCATGGGTATATTTATAGGGATCGCATTGAATCTGTATAATGCTTTAGGGAGTATTGCCATTTTGACAACATTGATTCTCCCTATCCACGAGCAGGGTATATGTTTCCATTTCCTCATGTCCTCTTTGAGTTCATGGAGTAGCGTTATGTAGTTTTCTTTGTAAAGGTCTTTTACTTCCTTGGTTAAGCTGATTCCGAGGTACCTGATTTTCTGGGGCACGATTGTGAATGGGATTGCTTTTTTCATGTCCCTTTCCTCTGCCTCATTGTTTGCATATATGAAGGCCATGGATTTTTGGGTATTGATTTTGTAGCCTGCAACTTTACTGTATAAGTCTATTGTTTCTAAGAGTTTCTTAGTAGAGGTTTTAGGCTTCTCTAGATATAGTATCATGTCGTCTGCAAATAGTGAGAGTTTGATTTCTTCCCTTCCTATCTGGATGCCCTTAATCTCTTTTTCTTGTCTAATAGCTATCGCAAGTACTTCCAGTACTATATTGAAGAGGAGTGGTGAGAGTGGGCATCCTTGTCTTGTGCCTGATCTCAGAGGAAAGGCCCTTAGTTTTTCCCCGTTGAGGATAATGCTTGCCGTAGGCTTGTGATAGATGGCTTCGACTATCTTGAGGAAAGTTCCTCCAAACCCCATTTTGGCGAGGGTTTTCATCATGAAAGGATGTTGGATCTTGTCAAATGCTTTCTCTGCATCTATTGATATGATCATATGGTTTTTATCTTTCCTTTTGTTGATATGCTGGATTATGTTGATTGATTTCCGAATGTTAAACCATCCTTGCATCCCTGGGATGAATCCCACTTGGTCGTGGTGTATGATCTTTTTGATGAGTTGTTGGATCCTATTTGCTAGTATTTTGTTGAGGATCTTCGCATCGGTGTTCATCAGGGAAATTGGTCTGTAATTTTCTTTCTTAGTGGTGTCTTTGTTTGCTTTTGGTATTAGGGAGATATGTGCTTCATAGAAACTGTTTGGGAGAGTTCCTGTTTTTTCAATTTCCTGGAAAAGTTTGAGGAAAACAGGCAATAGGTCTTCTTTAAATGTTTGGAAGAATTCGCCAGTGAAACCATCTGGGCCTGGGCTTTTGTTTTTGGGGAGGTTTTGGATTACCGTTTCAATTTCCTTAATATTGATGGGTCTATTCAGGTATTCCAGGTCTTCTTTCTTCAGTCTTGGGAGATTGTAGGAATCAAGGAATCCATCCATTTCTTTTAGGTTCTCCTTTTTTGTGGCGTAAAGACTTTCAAAGTAGTCTCTAATGATCTTTTGAATCTCACTGGTTTCTGTTATGATGTCCCCCTTTTCATTTCTGATTCGATTTATTAGAGTTTTCTCTCTTTCTTTCTTTGTGAGACTTGCTAGCGGTTTATCAATCTTATTTATTTTCTCAAAGAACCAACTCTTTGTTTCATTGATCTTTCGGATTGTTTTTTTGGTTTCGATGTCATTAATTTCTGCTCTAATTTTTATTATTTCTTTCCTTCGGTCTGGTTTGGGGTCCTTTTTCTGGTCCTTTTCTAGGGTCTTGAGTCGTAAAGTCAAGCTATCTATGTGGGTCCTTTCTTCCTTCCTGAGGAATGCTTGGAGAGCTATAAATTTTCCCCTTAACACGGCTTTCGCTGCGTCCCATAGGTTTTGGTAGCTCGTGTCTTCATTCTCATTTGTTTCTAAGTATCTTTTGATTTCTTCCTTGATTTCCTTCTTGACCCACTCATTGTTCAACATGGAATTGTTTAATTTCCAGGTGTTTGATTTGATTTTCCGTATTTGTGGGTGGTTAGCTTCTATCTTCAGCGCATCGTGGTCTGAAAAGATGGTTGATACAATTTCTATTTTTCCGATTCGATTGAGGTATGTTCTGGGGCCCAGTACATGGTCTATTTTTGAAAATGTTCCATGTGCACTGGAAAAGAATGTGTATTCTTTCTTTTTGGGGTGTAAGGCCCTGTATAGGTCTATTAGGCCTCTCTCTTCAATTTCTTCATTCAGGGTCAGTGTTTCCTTGTTGAGTTTTGTTCTTGTGGATCTATCTAGAGGTGATAAGGCCGTATTGAAGTCTCCGACTACAATTGTGCTGTTAGTGATGTCCTCTTTGAAGTCTGTTAGGAGTCGTTTTAAATATTTAGCCGGTCGTTCGTTAGGAGCATATACGTTTAAGAGTGTGATTTCTTCCTGTTGTACATATCCCTTGATAAACAGAAAATGACCTTCGCTGTCCCTTTTGATCTTTTTCATCCTGAAATCTATGTTGTCGGATACCAGGATGGCCACTCCAGCTTTTTTAAGGGGGTTGTTTGCTTGGAGGATTGTTTTCCATCCTTTGACTTTGAGTCTATGTTTACTCTGTTTGTTCAGGTGTGTTTCTTGCAGGCAACAGAATGTTGGGTTTAATTTCCGGATCCATTTAGCTACTCTGTGTCTCTTGATAGGTGCATTTAGGCCATTGACATTGAGAGAGATTATTGTGATGTGGTTTTGTGTCATCTTTCTGTGGGATTTGTTGTTCTTATGGGGCTCCTCCTTGCCTTACAGTAGCCCCTTTAGACCTTCTTTCAAGATTGGTTTTGAGTCTATGAAGGACCTGAGCTGTTGTTTATCCGAGAAGTAGTGTATGTTTCCTTCGAGTTTGAGTGAGAGTTTAGCCGGATAAAGTATTCTTGGTGAGGCATTCATTTCGTTGAGTTTTTTCACTATGTCCCACCATTGTCTTCGGGCTCGGAGGGTTTCTTCTGACAGATCGGCCGTAAATCTGAGGGGTGCTCCTTTGTATGTGATTTCCCTCTTTGACCTTGCTACTTGTAGAATTGTGTCTCTATCTAGAGCATCCGCCATTCTGACTATGATATGCCTTGGAGTCTTTTTATTTGGGTCTCTTTTTGCTGGCACTCTTCGGACTTCTTGTATCTGGACGCCTGCCTTCTCCAGCTCTGGGAATTTCTTAGCGATGATGTCTTTGACTATGTTTTTTTCATTGGGGTTACTTCCCTGTGGTTCTGGTACTCCAATGATTCTTATGTTGTTCCTCTTGAAGTCATCCCCCAGGGCTCTGATTCGCTCTATAGCCATTTTGAGGTCTTTGGCCATGATTTGTTGCTGTCTGTAAGCTTTCTGCAGCTCATCCTCAAGCTCGCTGATTCTGTCTTCGGCTGTAGTCATTCTGCTGTTGAGGGCATCTAGTGATATTTTTATTTCATCTACCGATTGCTTTATTTGTGAGACTTCGGTTCGAAGGTTTGAAATTTCTGCTCTCATTTCTGCTCTCATTTCTTCCTGTATTTTCTTGGTAGACCGTTCCAGCGCTTGATTCATCTCCTCCCTTAATTTATTGGATGTCTGTTCCATATTTGCTTGGAGTAGGTCGACTCTCCTCCATATTTCCTCTCTGAATTGTTTATCTGAGAGGTCGTAGATGTTGGGAGACTGTTTTGAGGTTTCTAGTATCTTTTGTTCTCCCTCTCTTGGTGGAGGGGATTTTCGCTGTTTCTTCATATTGTCACGGAAGTGCAGAGTTGGCACCTTGTAGTTCTTTATTCCTCTTCCTTTTTGTGGGAAGAAGGGGCTCCGATTGTGCTAAACTTCCCTTATTCACTGATAGCTTTTATAGTGTCAGCCTAAGCTAATGGCTATTTTGCGTAAATGTTTGAGCTCGCAAAAGTGAGTTTTCAAAGGAATACACAGTACGGATTGGGCTGAGGTAGCAAAGAATAACTGCGGCCGCGTTAGCGGCCGCCGCTCCGGAAAGAAGCCACGCCCACTTTTTAGGCCACGCCCCCTAAGATGAGGACACGCCCCTAAGCAGCAGAGTGGGGATTGGTCAGGATCCGACGGCGGCGGCGGACAGGTGCCAGGCAGGGGCTTCAGGAGAAGCCCCGAGCCGCGGCGGGCAGGGGGCGGGGAGGGGACTTCTCCGCGCTGAGGCAGGCTCTCCAAGGGATTGCCTGTTTACCTGCAGGATGGAGATTGGTCAGGATCCGACGGCGGCGGCGGACAGGTGCCAGGCAGGGGCTTCAGGAGAAGCCCCGAGCCGCGGCGGGCAGGGGGCGGGGAGGGGACTTCTCCGCGCTGAGGCAGGCTCTCCAAGGGATTGCCTGTTTACCTGCAGGATGGAGATTGGTCAGGATCCGACGGCGGCGGCGGACAGGTGCCAGGCAGGGGCTTCAGGAGAAGCCCCGAGCCGCGGCGGGCAGGGGGCGGGGAGGGGACTTCTCCGCGCTGAGGCAGGCTCTCCAAGGGATTGCCTGTTTACCTGCAGGATGGAGATTGGTCAGGATCCGACGGCGGCGGCGGACAGGTGCCAGGCAGGGGCTTCAGGAGAAGCCCCGAGCCGCGGCGGGCAGGGGGCGGGGAGGGGACTTCTCCGCGCTGAGGCAGGCTCTCCAAGGGATTGCCTGTTTACCTGCAGGATGGAGATTGGTCAGGATCCGACGGCGGCGGCGGACAGGTGCCAGGCAGGGGCTTCAGGAGAAGCCCCGAGCCGCGGCGGGCAGGGGGCGGGGAGGGGACTTCTCCGCGCTGAGGCAGGCTCTCCAAGGGATTGCCTGTTTACCTGCAGGATGGAGATTGGTCAGGATCCGACGGCGGCGGCGGACAGGTGCCAGGCAGGGGCTTCAGGAGAAGCCCCGAGCCGCGGCGGGCAGGGGGCGGGGAGGGGACTTCTCCGCGCTGAGGCAGGCTCTCCAAGGGATTGCCTGTTTACCTGCAGGATGGAGATTGGTCAGGATCCGACGGCGGCGGCGGACAGGTGCCAGGCAGGGGCTTCAGGAGAAGCCCCGAGCCGCGGCGGGCAGGGGGCGGGGAGGGGACTTCTCCGCGCTGAGGCAGGCTCTCCAAGGGATTGCCTGTTTACCTGCAGGATGGAGATTGGTCAGGATCCGACGGCGGCGGCGGACAGGTGCCAGGCAGGGGCTTCAGGAGAAGCCCCGAGCCGCCTCTTTCTTTCTTTCTTTCTTTCTTTCTTTCTTTCTTTCTTTCTTTCTTTCTTTCTTTCTTTCTTTCTTTCTTTCTTTCTTTCTTTCTTTCTTTCTTTCTTTCTTTCTTTCTTTCTTTCTTTCTTTCTTTCTTTCTTTCTTTCTTTCTCTCTTTCTCTCTTTCTTTCTTTCTTTCCTTTCTTTCCTCTCTATTTCCTCCTTCCTTCTCCCTCCTTTCCTCCCTCCATTCCTTCCTTCCTTCCTTCCTTCCTTCCTTCCTTCCTTCCTTCCTTCCTTCCTTCCTTCCTTCCTTCCTTCCTTCCTTCCTTCCTTCCTTCCTTCCTTCCCTCCTTCCTTCCCTCCTTCCTTCCTTCCTTCCCTCCTTCCAATAAAGATGGAAAAATCAGAAAATGGTAAGTATAGAAGGGAACTTGACCAAAAAATGATAATAATTTACTGAAATTTACTTTAGTATGTCTCCCAAAAATATGTGGTAAGAAGGGCCAGAGAGATAGTACAGTAGGTAAGGCACTTGTCTTGCACTTGATCTCCCCAGATTTAATTCACTGACATCCCATGTTGTCTTCTGAGGCCCACCAGAAGTGATCTCTGAGAGCAAAGCCAAGATAAACCCCTAAGTATTGCTGGGTGTGGCCCCCAAACAACAAGAACAACAATAAAACAACAACAAAAGACCAAAAATGTAGTCAAAACAGACTCACATGAAACTGACAAGATCAAAACATTAGGGTAAAATTATTTTGGACTTTTTTTTTTTAAGATGGTTGTGTCAGTCTTTATTGAAGATGGGGAAGAGGCCTGAAGAACTGGAGAAAAGGGAACTTACTTCTGCGTACAGTTCTGTAGATTTTCAGTAGGGTGGATTTCAGAGTCTTTGATGGGACACCCTTACCAGTTGTCCCAAGTTGTAACACAGACCTAGTGCAGTCCAACATCATTGGCTTCAGCCAAGCAGGTCACTTGGCATCATGTGTGACCTTTGACTTTCCATTAAAGACAAGGAACTGCTTTTGAATTTTTTTGTGTATCTTATCATCGAGATATCTTATCTTGCCCCATTGCCTGGCTGTCTTCCCCGAGGCCCCTTGTAGGAGGTGGGCTTCAGTTTCCCTCCCCACCCTGAGCAGAGCTTCTGAAGGTGAAGACCTCCAGAGCATAGCCACAGCCATGCTCAAGGCCCCTCTCCACACGTTTGGACTAGCCTCATGCATGAAGGAACTGGCAGAGGAACCCAGGTGTGTAGGACCTGGGGCTGAGACCTCCAAGTCTGCTCGGATTGGGACTGGGCCTCTTCTGCCCAGATTCCCCATTTTCTAATAGCTAGGCGGTCACACCCAGGGACTGCTCTTGGCGCCGTGTGATCCCACCAATGGCCAACATCCAGAGACTATAAAACCAAGCTCCCAGAAGACATCTTATAACCTACTTCTCCCTTTGGGAGAACCTGGAAAGCTACTAAGAGTTTCCTGCCCACATGGGAGAGCCTCGCAAACTCCTCATGGTGTATTCATATGCCAAAACTAGTAACAAGCTGGGTCTCATTCCCCTGACCGTGAAAAAGCCTCTAATGCAGCACCATTGGAAAGGATGAGAAAAAAGAGCCTTCTAAAATCTCAGGGCTAGGATGAATGGAGACGTTACTGAGACTGCTAGAGAAATTCGACGATTAGTGGGATGATGATGATGATGATGATGATGATGATGATGATGATGATGATGATCTTATCAGAACTCAGTATGGGGTCCAATCAAAATAGGTAACTTATCAAATGGTATGTTTAGTTTTTCACTGTTTTTCTTCAAATAATTTTTAAAAAACTATCTTAACATAAAAAAACTGAAAATTCCTTTGGACCCTGCTGTGGAGCGAGCATGATGGAAGAGCCCAAGGAAGCGCCCTTGGACTCCAAACAGCCCACTGAACTAATTCCGGCATGGGACCAGAGACCCCACGGTGGCTGAAACAGTGGGAACCGGGCATCCCCCAATTCTTTTAACCTCTCTCTCTCTCCACTCCTCCCTCCTGAGCACAGCGCAGGATCCGCGGTTTTCCTGAGCGCAAAATGGAGACGCCGAGCCTCTCTCTAGGCTTCTCCATCTTATGAGCACCATAAAAGGGTAAAAGTTTGTAGTGATGTTATTTCTGGTTGTACTTTCCCTGGACTTTATACAGAAACCCAAAACCGCGCGGCCGCTGCTGCGGCCGCGCGACCTAATGTCATCTTAGCATCAGCAATATGTAATATGTCCCTTTTTAATGGGTTGGACTTTTGTGGGAGATCCTAACAAGAATAGTAAGTCTGTTGCTGAAATATTGAAGGCAATCAAAGTGGTAGCCATCTCTCTAGACTGAACTAAGCTATATCCCCACGCCGGCTGAGAAGAAATTTTCTTCTTTCTCGGGAAGAAACGCGGCATGTCGTCAACTACAGTGTGATGTCCATTAAGCAAACAGACCTGGTGGCGTGGGAATGGGATATAAGGGGAAAAATTATGTACATGGAACAGTGGGACGCTGGTGGAATCTCGAGCCGGAGCCGATACCAGCGCAAGCCCTTCGGTTCCAGAAACTGCATGCAGACACTCTACTAGTCTATCAACTAAGCCAGAGCCCCACGCCTGCCGATGACGGGAAATAACCATCCTTTTCGGTTTTTTTTCCCTTGTCAGGCAGCGTGGCGATTACTAAACAGGCGTGAACTCGGTGGCGCGGGGCAAGGGGGAAAAAGAAAAGTTATGTAACAAACAGCGGGACTTAATATCTCTATATTCTTAGCAGTGGAGAACTATCAAATGCCTCCTTGGCAATAGGACTGCTTTCCTTTTTTGGGGGAAACCCCAACAACGGTAGTGAGTTGTGTATTGAAACATGGAATGTAATCGAGATAAGGCATAAACGAAGTGAAACTTATCATGTACAAGGGTGGGGACTGGGGAGGTGGGAGGGGGCGGCAGGTATACTGGGGGGGTTGGTGATGGAAGATGGGCACTGGTGAAGGGAAGGGTGTTTGAGAATTGTATAACCGACATAATCCTGAGAACTATGTAACCCTCCACATGGTGATTCAATAAAATTAAAACAAACAAACAAACAAAAAAAAACCTGAAAATTTTTCTGTTGGGGATCATATGCAACTTAGAAAGGAAGGGCTAAGAAGATTGACCCTTGATCCAGAGAGATAGTACAGGAATCCCCTACTTGGGTTCAAATCTTTGGCACCATACATGGTCAGGTTTGCTTCTGGACACAGAACCGTGAATAACCACAGAAAGCTCTGGGTGTGACTCTAATCCCTAAGGTCCCTGAAAAAAAGATTGGCAGTTCACATTAAACCAAAAAATAATCCTTTTACTTATTCCTATGAATCATATGAATGCCGCTATGACTAGGCACATTATAGTCACCTAGTATTTTATATTGAATTACAATTGTTAAAATTATTTTGCAAGCTGATGATGGATTTAATTTATAATTTTTAAATTGAATCACTGTGAGATACACAGTTACAGACTGTTCATTATTGAATTTCAGTCATACAATGTTCCAACACCTATCACTTCATAAGTGTACACCAATGTCTCCAGTTTCCTTCCTGGCTCCCCTCTTCAGTTTATAGTTTTATGATGATCTATGTTTTAGAAATTTGGAGAATTCTCATAAACTTAGAAATAAGAAACAAATATATAAAAAAGAAGCCATCTCCTATTTTCATCATTGTTTCTAAAAGAACTCACTTAAAATTATAAATTAATTTCCCATTGAAAAAATATGTAGTAACTAATGGTAATTAGTAAAAAGTAACAACATTTACAATATACATGGATTGTTCCAAAAACTAGCATAATATCACTTATAATAATGAGAATTACTGACAGAAATAAATGAATTAGAAACTGAAAAGATGTTACAAAAAGTCAATTAAATCAAGCGGTAACTCTTTGACAGAATAAAAAAAAATTGATCAATCCTTATCTGGATTTACAAAGTAAATACTATAAAAAATGAGAAAACTATAATTACAAGAATCATAAATGAAAGAAGAGAAATTATAATGGATAAGCACAGAAATACAAAAGACCTTAAGAGATCAATATTTTTTTTTATCTGTAAACAAAATCCAGATAGCCTAAAGGAACTGGACATATTTTCAGAACCATACAAGCTTCAAAGCTTAAATCTGGAAGAAATCGCTTTGAATAGATCAATCTCAGGTACAAATATTCAAATAATAATCAAAATATTTCATAAGAACTAAAGTCCAGAACCAGATGGTTTCACTGCATACGCTAGCAAACTTTCAAAGCAAGTACAGTATCTTGATAGATACTTATATTCTTAATATCTTCAAACAAGTAAGAATGGAAAATACTCTCTAATAAAAATTTTCCCTTTCCCTTTGTTATTTCTGCAAAGACCGAAAGTACCCTTAGTTGTGTTGGTAGTGCATTTGATTGCTGTGTTTGGACATTTAGTTGTAGTGCTTGCATTCACCTGTTTGAAGTATATTGAAGATATCACACTTTAGTCGTAGTACTTCAATAATCTTGTGGAGTGGTACCAGGGATCTAACTCAGTCTAATGCCTACAAGGCAGGTAATCTACTTATAGTTACCTCTCCAGGCCCACCTTATTTTCAAAAGTTTTGAGCAAAAGTTGATTTATTTTCTGACCACATATTCTTTCCTTAGTCAGAATTTAGCATATATGGAATCACATAGTGTCTCTTTTCCCTTCTGGCTTTTGTTTGTTCAGCATTATTGCTTGTGATATTCATTCATGTTGTCACACACTTTAGAAGTTGTTTTCCTTTTTGTGATTGAATAGTAATCCATTCTATGAATGTGTCACATTATTTTCCTAAGTACCAGTTTGAACATTTGGATTGTTTCCTATCTTTAATAATGATAAATAAAGTAGCTATTATAATTTTACATATTTGTTTTTAACAGCATCAGCATTGTTGTTTTATACCATGCCTACCAGCAGAGTGCTAGGATCTCTTCTCCTTTGTCCCAAGATTTCTTTCTCCAACTTTCTAACACTTCAGATCACAGTTCTCTTGACTCTACTTAGGGTTGTTTCCATCAGGGATTATTTAACCTCTGCTTTGTTTCTTTATACTCTGCAAATGAGTGAGTTCATCTGGTACTTGTCTTTTGCTTTCTTACTTGCTTCACTTGACACAACTTTCCCCAATTCCACCTAAGTTTCAGTGAACTGCAAGATTTCATCATTTTTCATTGCCAAGTTGCATACAATTGTGAATATATACCACAATTTCTCAATCCACCTTTCTAGTTTTGGCCACTTAGGTTTTTCCCATATGTTGGCTATTCTAAATAATTTAGTCATAAACAGATGTGCATATATCCTTTCAGATTTAGATTTTTGTGTTATTTGGGGTAGATGTCCAGGAGAAGAATTGCAGGGTACAACAGAAGTTCTATTCTTAATTTTTTGAGAAGTTTCCAACCATTTTACAGAGAGTCAGAACTAAGCAGAAGTTTATGTCAAAAATGAATGAGAGGGGCCGGAGCAATAGCACAGAGGGTAGGGCGTTGGCCTTACACGCGGCCGACCTGGGTTCAATCCCCGGCATCCCATATGGTCCCCCAAGCACCGCCAGGAGTAATTCCTGAGTGCAAAGCCAGGAGTAACCCCTGAGCATCGCTGGGTGTGACCCAAAAAGCAAAAAAAAAAAAAGAAAAAAAAGAATGAGAGTTCCTTTTTGAGTCATAACCCTGCCAATACTTGTTGTTGCTGAAACTTTTAATATAGACTATTTTCTTTTCTTTTTTTTTTATTGAATCATCGTGAGATAGTTACAAGCTCTGATGTCTGAGTTACAATCACACAATGATAAAACACCCATCCCTCCACCAGTGCACATTCCCCAACACCAATATCCCTGGAATACCCCCCTTTCCCACCACTGCCTCCATGGCAGACAATATTCCCCATACTCTCTCTTTACTTTTGGGCATTATGATTTGCAATACAGATACTGAGAGGTTATCATGTTTGGTCCATTTTCTACTTTCAGCACACAACTCCCATCCTGACTGATTCCTCCAACCTTAGTGATCCCTTCTCTAGTCCAGCTGCCTTCTCCCCTCTGTTCATGAATGCAGACTATTTTCATAGGGATGAGTTGATATTGCATTGTTCTTTTGATTTGAATTTACCTGGTAATTAGTTATGATAAAATTTTTTTGTCATAATCATTTTAGTACATATCTCTTTGTTAACACACTCTTATATTTATCTTATCAAATAATCTAGCAGTAGGATTGTAGAGTCATGTGGTAAATGTATATTTACCATTATTGGAAATTGTCAAAGTATTTTCCAAAGAAGTATGCCACTTTGCTTTTTCACTTTCAATATCGTAGAACTCCAATTGCTCAACATCTTAACCAACAGTGAAACTAATAATCTTATTTAGTTTTAGGCAGTTTGCAAAATGTCAGTTTGTATTATATTGATATACCTTTATAAGATTGTAGATATTTTAGGGGTATAATTTCATAACGCTTAAAAATATGTTATTATTCTAGACCCACAACCAAAATTTTAATATCTCTACATTACCGTTTATTTGACTTCCTTTCCCTTTGATCCTTCTTCCTTGGAAACCTAGTTTTCTGTTTACAGCTCAAGACTGATTTTCCCTAACACATTTTATAAGGTCAACATTACCTTGAACTCCAAACCAAATAAGAACAGTTATATAAATAAATAAAACTATATATCAAAGCTTTGATAAACATAGATGAAAAAATTTGTAGCAATATCCTGGTAACTAGATTTAGCAAAAGATTAAAATAATTGCATATCGCGACCAAATTTAAATTTTGTTTTAAATCATGCCAAATGTGGCTACTGAACTAAATTTAATTTTCTCATATGTCATGAGATTTACAATATACAAAAATGTTTATAATACTGCTGCATGAAAATAGGGCCAGCTATGTCTCTCGTTACATAGCTGGTCCTACATTAACAATACTATTTAGTCCCTGAATACATTTAGGATGAACCAGTATAAAGTGGATCAACAATTTTGAAGGTACTCTGGAGTTTTCATCTGAAACCAGTTTATAAGGGGTAAAAAACATTAGAAATGAAGTTTTCTGCAATGGGGGAGGCAGAACCGGCCCTGCCTCCTGCCCAAATGAGACCCCAAGTGGTTGCCCATGTACAGCCTCCCCGCTCCTGAACAACCATGATCCCAGTGCCACAGAAACCAATCTCGGAATGCAGTGGCTGCTGGCAGATATACCTCTGGACTTAATACCAAAATTCCAAATCTGGGCGGCTGCTTTCACGTTCGTGCAACATCATATGCTCTATGTTACCAACAATAGAAAACATATAATCTAACAATGCTATTCCGACAGGTCTGATTGTTGGGGGAAAAACTCCAAATAATGATAGTGAGTTTCCTGTCGAAAATTGAACATCACCAAAGTAGGGAAAGAGTAAAGTGAAAATCATCCACCACATAGGCAGAGGGGGAGTGGGAGGGGGGTATGCTGGGGTTATTGGTGGTGGAACATGTGCACTGGTGAAGGGATGGGTGTTTGAGCATAGTATGACTGAGACTCGATCTAAAAGCCCTGTAACTGTTCTCATGGTGACTCAATTAAAAAATTTAAAAAAAAAGATGCAGTAGCCACAAAATTGAAGAACCCAAATCATTGTGCTAGCACATAGAGAACAATTGTCCATATTTAGATTAAAGTTTTTGTCAGTGAGAAGAAAAAAAAAGAAATGAAGTTTGCTGTGAGTTTCAAGGACAGATGTGGTGGTCGTGTCAGGGGCTTGAGCATTAGATGGCTAAGAGCCACCTTCACAGGTCGGACGACAGTGGACGATGGACCAGGGGAACAGAGAAACTTGGCCAGGACTCCAGGATGATCCATAGACAGTTTATTTCTGTTTCCTCCCCAGCATAGTCCAGTCTCTCCCCACACGGTGCAGCCATAGTTGTAGTTTTGGTCATAGTCCTAGTCATCATCATAGTTCCATCATCCTAGTGTGCATAGTTAGATAGAAATCATGAAGGGTGGGGATACGCAAAGATGGGGTTGAACATTATCATAACAACAGACAGAGGTAAAGCCACTTCTTTAGGAGATTAATTCAAGGACAAAATCTCATCTCAGTGTTCAGTACTCCAGATTAGTAGGAGATCTGCTCAACAGCAGGATTCCAGCTAGGGTGCATTTCTTTCTCCTTTTCTCAGCTAGTAATCCATTTAACAAGTTATAGTAAATCTTCTTATAATATTTCTAGCAACATCATTTTGTATGAACACAGTAAGAGATATATTAAGTTTAAAGTTTAGCTCTTTCTGGGGACATCTCGCTATATATTCCAGACCACAGTCCTCAGGCCAGGTTAGCCTTTCCTAACCTCAGCAGGGTCCTTATTCAGTTACTTCCTTTTGGGTCATGACAGAGTTTGTCCATGACCATGCTCTTAACTCATAGTTAAGTATTAAGGAGCTTGGCCTGGCTCATTTCGATGCCAGAGTTGCTCACAGCTTGCCCTGGGTCCAATTCCTCGTCAGGACCCTGCTTTGGGGGTGCTAGAAACTATGGGCAACTAAGGCTTAAGTCAAGTAAATATGATGACCCTGAAGTAAATATTATTTTGGAGTCAATTAACTCCCATGTTACAAAGCATAGCATGACTATCTTCCTGTGTTTATACAAGAAGGACATGACTAAATCATGTAAATGACATAAAGGAAAGAGAAAGAAATAGGATTATTAGTGCTTGATGGAATTGGGTATGCCTCAGGGGCACTGCTGTGGGAGTAACTCAATAAACCTTAAGTTCCCTGTGGGAGGATCAAGGACAATCCAATGTTATCCAACAGTTTACAATGTTACATACAACGTTAATATGGAAGCAGTGTTGAGTGACAATGTGATGAAATGAGGAGTCAACAGAATTTCTTCAGTGCTTAATATTAATTGGAATTTACTAATATTAAATTTCTTTAGCAATTTATCCCAAATAGAAACTAATGGCAAATTTTACCCTTAACGTTCATCTTTATTTCTTTGTTTTCTCAATGTTTAAGAAGCTACTCCTTGCAGAGTACTTTGTTACAGGTCTCTAGTGGCACTCTACTCTTACACTCCCAAGGACTCACCACTTGCAAGGTAGTCTTCTGAGCATTAAACAAATGTTTGCCACTGTTCTAAATGCCAGGTTCTCTTGAGAACTTCACAGGAATGTTGCTGAGGCAGGGATAGGGGAAGAGGAAAACAGTTTTTGACTCTGCAGCTGTGTACCAAAGTATGGAGATATGTGTTAGGTGTCTCCATAAAGATCACATCATTACCTCTTTGACTGCTAGTATGTTGGCAACTGCATCTCCCTCAAACTGCCTTTAAATACTTTCATATCCTTCATTTTGGTGGAGAGTGAGAATTGCTTCTTATTTGAGTTTTGATCTGTGTTTGTAAAGAAAACCATGGTAAGTGAGTCGATTTGTGAGAGCACGACAAGGCAAGTAATCAACATTACAATGAGAACTCAACAAGTTTCTTCATGTTTTCAATTAAAAGCTATCTCCTCTCTTAGTTCTTCTAAAGTACCCATAAAACAAAATAGGCTCATTAAATATGAAGGAGCAAGAGAACTTGGCGGTTACACCTATTCAAATAGGCTTTCATTTTTAGATGTTTACACTGCAGAAAAGAACAGTCAAAAGATGAATGTCTGCTTATCAGTGGCTGCTTGTGACCTCCCTTTTAAGGTAAGTGAGGTCATTCAGGGTTTAAAACATGTGAGTATTTTGTTTTATATTTAATGTTAGGTCCAGAAGGCGGGATTCTATCTCACCATCATTTCATTAATTAAGTTTATTGTAATGATGAAGACTAATGGTATAGTGTTAAGAAAGGAACACCATAAAGTCAGTCTTCATCATTATTGCAAAATTTCTTATAGCTTTCTTCATGATTTTTCCAATATGGTCACAGTCTTATCTTCACTGTGCCATCTTGCTCCAGGGCTAAGCATTTATTAGAGTCTGTGGAGTTTTTCCCACTTGTATATTCTCTTTTTTTCATGAAGCTTTCTCTGAAAAACTGGCTTTCCTTCTAAAGCTTCAGAATATACTATTTTGTCTCTAATTTACAATGTTATTAATAGTTGTACACTATTTTGTCTCTAATTTACAAAGTTATTAATAGTTGAGTTTTAAAAATTCAATATTGCAGCATGGATCCCATCACCAGTGTCAACTCCCTTCTACCAATGTTCCTGGGTTCCCTATCATATCTCTTCACCCCCTTTTTTTACAAAGGTGCTCTTAATAGGCACCTTTCTAAGTTCAGTTGTTGAAATTTTGGTCTGTTTATTTCAGTGTTGACTGGTTTGGATATTTGACTCTATCCTTTTTTAACACCACCTTTATACCCAAATCCTCTGACCTGGCCCTTGTTGCTTCTCTTCTCCCCTTTCCCCTCAATTTTTTCTTTCTTTCTATTCCCTATATTCTGGGCCAAGATTTATCTGGATATGTCCCGTTTAAAACATTGCATTTCCTTGTTCAGTTATTCTAAGTACCACATATAAGTGATCCCATGTTTATTCTATCATCCCATGTTTCTTCTTCTTCTGGATACTTCACTTTGTTGTCTTCCAGTTTCATCTATGTTGCTGTGAATTGCATGATTTCATCACTCCTTATAGTTGTGTAATATTCCATTCTGTATATATACCACATCTTCATGGTGCATCGATCTGTCACTGGACATTTAGGCTGATTCCAAATCTTAGCTATTGTGCTGAGTGCCGAAATTAATAATGGTGTGCATGCATTCTTTTGAATGAGTCTTTTTATGTCCTGAGGATAGATACCAAAAAGTGGAATTGCTGAGTCATGTGGCAGATCAATTCTGTGCTTACTGAATACCCTTCATACTGTTTTCCATACGTGTTGGATGAGCCAACAATCTCATCAACAATTGATGAGAACTCCTTTTCACCATATCCTCACCAACAGAGATTGTTCCCAGTATTTTTAATATGTATCATTCTCACTGGTGTAAGATGGTATCTCATTGTCATCTTGATTTGGATTTCCCTAATAATAAGAATTCACTTTTTAATAAGCTGGAGGTGAGTTAGGGGGTGGTGCCAAGAAACATGAGATTATTTTGACTCTCAAAATTTTATGGAAGCTAATTTGGGTACAAGTTATGATGTTTAGTAAGTTATGGCAAATATAAGATAATTTGAGTTGGTCCTTGAAAGATGGAGAAAGTTTCTATGATCTTTGTTTTGGAACAGTTTGAACCATGGCACAGAAAAATTTCTAATAAATGGAACTCTTTGGGATGCTTGTTTTTATTTGATCTGAGCAATAATTCAAAATTGATGACCACTTGTTTTATCTTGATGGGTTTTCTTTAGTAATACCACATCTTAATGGTTTTTCTCCAAGTGGTGATAATACTAAAAATTTAAGGATATGGACTTGGTGGTGGATTTATTGAATTTGGGTTTTTGAGATACATCTGGTGGTGTTCAGGGTTTACAACCAGCTCTTGCTGCTCAGAGGACTTTGTGGAGATGGAGATCCAACCAGAGTTGACTACATGCAAGATCCAGCTTCAGATTTGTTCAATTTTAAGTACAGCAATTGCACCAGTAGAGGTGACCTAATGGGGAATAAGGGTGGTGGGAAGGAACATACACATAAATAGTTATAATATATGAGAATGGCCATGCAGCATCAAATAAATATATTAATGTAGGCATCATGTAAATACCAACTGAATAATTAATGCTAGGGGAAATGAGAGAAGAAATTTTTGTGAGCAAGTCTTCATGGAAGAGCAAAAAATAGAGTGTCATCAAACCAGTGTTTCTCAACCTTTTTCATACCATTGACCTCCTTCTGAGTTTATTTCCTTCTTGTGGTCCTCCACTCCAACCAGTTGACTCTCCTTAAGACAATTAGGTTTGGTCCTTCCCAAAACAAAATAAAATATAGTACTAAATAACTTCTTGGTAATGTGCTTTATGTCATATAGTCATTTTCATGCAGCAATATTGTCTAATCATTTATTTTTTAATTTAAAAATTTTTAATTTAATTTTAATTAACTTTTAAAAATTGAATCACTTTTTAAATTTAAATTTTTAAATGAGATAAAATTACAAGGCTTTCATGATTGAGTTTCAGTCATTCAAAGATTGAACACATATCCCTGCACCAGTGTACATTTTTCACCACCAATGTCTCCAGTATCCCTCCCACCACACTCACTCCACTCCACCCCCTGCCTCTATGGCCAACACTTCCTACTCTCTCTCTACTTTGGGGCATTATGGTTTGCAAAACAGATACTGAGAGGCATACTGAGAGGCTATAATGTTTGGTTCTTTGTCTACATTTAGCACACATCTCCCATCCTGAGTGATCCCCCCTTGACAAGGTTGAGAAACTGCCATGTTTCTCAATCTTGTCCCATGTATGGTCCCCTTGGAAACTTGTTTCCTTCCTGTAGATATTATGGATTGTCCTCAGTTTCATGTTATTTCTCCCCTTTTATACAGTGTTTGCCTGTGACCCCTTGGAATATCCTGGGAGCTCACAGGGAACATATAATATTTGATTTAGAAATGCTTGTCTAGACAGAGGTGGAGTGATAAAGGGAGAAACAGATTCTAGTGGGGATCATGGTTTGAATAGAGGTAGGGAGGTAAGACTGGACACACAAAATATTTAGGGGGTCATAAAATATGAATTTGACTAGAGTTATTGAAGTAAATACTGGTTTAACTGTTGGAAAATTTATTGTAGCAGGACTTGACTGACAAGACATTAGAGGAATTCATATTATTTAAAAAACTGTTTCTAAATGTGAGTTTTTACAAACACTCAGAACTAGACTATCCACTTGAAAGATGCTTGTAAATACTCTCATATAAAAGACTACTGATCATTGCTATGATTTTCGTTTTTTCCCCTCTTAATTGCCAGCAATTGAATCCAGGTCTCATACATGCAAGGCATGTATTTTACCATTGAACTACATTCCCAATCCCTCATTGGCAATATTTTTTTATGGAGAGAATTTATGAAAGGAAAGTACAGTTTGTATGTGTTTCTGAGACTTTTATGTCCTGTCTTTGCTTAGCTTTCAAAGGGTGCAAAGAATCTGTGGCCTAATTGGTCAACTTGTCTACTGGTTCATCCTGAAAAGTAAATATTGTGTATCTGCAAGTGGAAAACCAGTATGTGTAATCTAGCTGCCTAGTCACGCCTGCCTCACATGCTGCTGAAAACTTTGACCAAAGGCTATAAAACTGTCAAGAGCTGGGGCCCAAGCTCACTTCCACACCAAGTAGCTCATTATTGAAGCTATTGGGCAGATAACAAGGTATGCATTTGACTTGCTATGATTCTTTGTTTGCTACAGAAGCATTTGGCAGTGATAAATATCTTTGTATTACATCATTTTCACTTCTTATTTTAAAAGTTATTCTCTAGTTTTGCTTACTTGACAATACAACTTGCTCCTTGCTCCTGTATGTATACTCACAAGGTAAAAGGTTATCTCAATATCATTATAAAAATGGTAGGGCATTATAAAAAAAGGAGGTCTTTTAAAATTAATTTTTAAGAATTGTGATAAAACACACATAAATGTAACACGTATCATGTTAAATTGAACCTTTTAAAATTTTCAGTTTAGGACCCTTCTCTGCAGCATCCCATTACCAATGGTACTGGGCCTAGATGTATTAAGGTTTTCTAAGAAAGGCATCTTTAACACCAAGATGTTTAAATATTTACTGTGTTCTCACAATAACTAAACACTTTATGTGCTTTATGTATTTATCTCATCTTATGACAGGGGCATTTCTGACCTTCTTGAAAGATGAAAGCTGAGTCTGAGTCTCAGAAAAATAAGAAGCAGCCTAAGTCACACATGTAGAAAGTGGTGGAATCAAATCTATAACTAAAGTCAATTTTACTCTAGAATCCATAGTCAATAATACATCATTACTCAAAAATGCCTAATTCTATGTGACTAACCATGTTTTATGTTCTTATTTTAAAAAATGTCAGGAAACAGTGCCAAAATAAAAACTAGGAGGGAAGAATATATGTCAGAAAACCCAAAGCCTTGCTTACTGGGCTACAGCATGGATGAGTAACTGCATTAAGACCTTTAGTGTCTGTTAAAGGAACATTGGTATTAAGAACATTTGTAGGAATTGCTAGGAAAATAACATTTTTTCAGCAACCCAGCTATTATGGGGTTGAACCTCTTGCTGAGGTAAATAGAGATGAAATGAATAGTTTATACTAGGTACATGTAAGGCAGCCATGAATATTTATTCATGGAATGTGAATTCAGAAAGGATTTAAATGGATTAAATAAAATATTCAGCAGTTAAGATTTCTAATTAAAGTTGAAAAAGTGTAATCTTTGTGTGATTATTTGAATCACTGAAATACACTTACATTAGAACAAAAGAGCTAAAGGTCACTATTAAATATATAAGTAGCACTGCACTGTAGCACTGCCGTTGTATTGTTCATCGATTTGCTCTAGCGGGCACCAGTAATGTCTCCATTGTGAGACTTGTTATTGTTTTTGGCATATCGAGTACGCCACAGCTAGCTTCCAGGCTCTGCCATGCGGGCGGGATACTCTCAGTAGCTTGCCAGGCTCTCCGAGAAGGAAGGAGGAATCAAAACTGAGTTGGCCACGTAAGGAAAACACCCTACCCGCTGTGCTACCAAAACCTCTATAGGAAAAGCAGCATAGTGTGTGCCATATTATGAGGACTATTAAGCAGGTACGAACTTGGTGGCATAGGAAGAAGAAAAAAAAAAGAGTTATGAACTTGAAACAGCGGGACGCGTGGGCAGTCTCGAGCCGGGGGTGATACCGGTGTGCGCTCCACCGAGATTCAACCTGGGTGGCCACACATTTGTGCAGCCACTCTGCTTCTGATCGACCACGATCTGGAAGCCAGCTAGACTACTTTTGGTCCCAGAAATTGCTTGCAGCCATGTCTCTAGACTGTGAACTAAGCCACTGCCCCATGCTGCCCCAGGAAGGGAAATGATCCAATTTCTAACATAAATCTCCCTGGACTTAATTGCTAAAATACTAAAATACAGAAATCCTAAACTGCGAGGCTGCTATTGCGGCCGCGCAACTTCATATCTCTTCATTCTCAGCAATGGAAAACTAATTATCAAATGCTTCCTTGTCAGTAGGGCTGTTTTTTTTTGGGAAACTCCAACAACAATAGTGAGTTTTGTGTTGAAATATGGAATGTAATCAAGGTAAAGAGAAAATAAAGTGACATTTACTGGGGTTTTTGGTGGTGGAATATGGGCACTGGTGAAAGGACAGCTGTTCAAGCATTGTACAACTGAGACATAAGCCTGAGAACTTTGTAACTTTTCACATGGTGATTCAATAAAATAAATAAATTAAAAAACCTCTGTAGTACAAAAAACATTTTTGTGGACCAATGAATTAAGTCAGTTGAACAACATTGAATAAAAGATAAAAATTTAATAATAACTTGCTTCTTAGACATCAGTGTAGGAATGTTGAGAATTGGCTGCAACTTAATAATATGCATTTCTTATCATTCAAAATTTTATCTATTTTCTTCAGTTGAGTGAAACTTGTGCAATTTTTTATTCAATTATTAGTTGATGTGCACGTTGATTGCTTCTTTGACTGTTAATTTATTTTTGGTTTGTTTTGTTTGGGTTACATCCAGTGGTGCTCAAAACTTTCTTTTGGCATTGTGCTCAGGGATCACTTATGGCAGGGCTTGGGTGATCATATAGAATACTGGGGATTGAAACCGGGTTAGCCACATGCAAGGCAAATGACCTGACTACTACACTACTGCTCCGGTCCCTGCTTCCATAGTTTAGCTACTATAAATAACATCACAATAAATATTGGGTGAACAATAACTCACTGAATCAATTTTTTTTCAGATACCTAAAAGTAGGATTGTTGGATCATTGATAGCTCTCTACCTTTTAAAAAGGATACATAAAAGATGGGGCTGGAGCAATAGCACAGTGGGTAGCGCGTTTGCCTTGCACGTGGCCAACCTGGGTCCAACCTGGGTTCAATTCCAAGCATCCTGCATGGTCCCCTGAGCACTGCCAGGAGTAATTCTTGAGTGTACAGCCAGGAGTAAACCCTGTGCATCGCTGGGTGTGACTCCCCCCCAAAAATAAAAGGGATACATAAGAGAAAGTGTATGGGGAATATTGTCTGCCATGAAGGCAGGGGGAGGGTGGGAAAGGGGGGTATACTGGGGATATTGGTGGTGGGGAATGTGCACTGGTGGAGGGATGGGTGTTTGATCATTGTGTGATTGTAACTCAAACATAAAAGCTTGTAACTATCTCATGGTGATTCAATAAAATAAATAAATAAATAAATAAATGGGCTACCTAGTGTGCTCTTTACCTCCTTGATAAAGAGGTCCATAGTGTTGTACAAAATGACTGCTTCAATTGACAACTATCAAATCACTTATACCATTAAAAAGTGGGAAAAAAATGCCAGAGATATAGAGCAACAGAATGAGCATTGGGAAGCCTAGATTCAACTTTTGACATTGCACAGTTTCCCAAGCACAGAGCTGGGAGAAGGCTCTGGTCACCAACAGGTGTAACTCAAAAAGCAGACCAGTGTGATCATTCCCTGCTATTACTCTCATACTTTTCTATCTTATCTATCTTCAGCCCCACACAAAATTGTGGTTAGTTCTGAGCATTGACCAGTCCCCCTAGTCACTGTTTTCCCTGGCTATGAATAGTCGTCTTCTATTATATATTAGTTTTAAGCATCACAAAACAGCTCTGGACTAGAGCTGTTACCAACTGGATTCCACAGGACTTGAAAAGACTGTGTGGCTGCCTACCAACAAGATGGTCAGACATTTTCATCACAACCCTGAATGAACAGTTTGAGGCTATTCCTGTTCCTGGAGTGAGCAGATATCATTAGGCTACACTAGCACGCAACAGGGACGAATAGAGATGTTACTGGCCCCCGCTCGAGCAAATCCAAGATCAATGGGATGACACGTGACAAGTGACAATGTACCACAAATAAATGCACTCATTTTGTCTCTCTGTCTCTCTCTCTATCACTCTGTCTCTCTTCTTCTGATTCATTTCATTCAGCAATATTGCAAATCACAATGCCTAACATGAGAGTGAGGGAGAGAAAGAAGAAGAAGAGGAAGAGGAAGAAGAAGAAGAAGAAGAAGAAGAAGAAGAAGAAGAAGAAGAAGAAGAAGAAGAAGAAGAAGAAGAAGAAGAAGAAGAAGAAGAAGAAGAAGAAGGAGGAGGAGGAGGAGGAGGAGGAGGAGGAGGAGGAGGAGGAGAAGAAGGAGAAGGAGAAGGAGAAGGAGAAGGAGAAGGAGAAGGAGAAGGAAGGAAGAAGGAAGAAGGAAGAAAGGAAGAAAGGAAGGAAGGAGGAGGAGGAGGAAAAGGAGGAGGAGGTAGAGGAGGAGGAGAAAGGGTAGCAACTTCCATAGAGGCAGGCAGGGATTGGGGATTGGGGGGTGAAGGGAGGGAATCTGGGGACACTGGTACTGGGAAATGTACACTGGTGGAGGATGGGTTTTGGAATACTGTGCGACTGTTATTCAATCATGAATAATTTTTGTAAGGGTCTATCTTACAGTGATTCAATAAAAAAGTGAAGAAAAGCAGACCAAAGCAGAACAAAATGAAACAAATTTCTACAGTGTCCTTGAGCATATATTAATTTCACCCTTTTCCAAAGTGATCTGGCCTGCTGAGACTTCCCCACTGCTATTTTATAATAGTCACAGTATCACTTATTTTCCATTTTCTCTGCAAAGTTTCATCACGAATTGGAAGCAGTGCCGAAAAGATTAACCTTTTATTTATTTACTTATTCATTTATTTATTTTGAACGGGAGGGTGTGAACTCTCATTGCTTTTTTATTGGAGTGCTCAATTCAGGGTCACGTATAGACAGCATGTGGTTGATGGTAAACAGACAGTTAAGTCACTTCTGTTAAGGTAAAGTACTCAAGCATGTCTATAACTTTCTGCATAGCAAATCATACATATGAGAGAGATCATTCTATTTCTGTACCTCTCTTTCTAACTAACTTCACACAGTATGATATTCTAAAGATCCATTCACGTAGTGGGAAATCCGCATGATTTCATCTTAAAAAAGAACTTAATTTTTATTAAACTAATTATACAAATAAATGACAAATTTCAAATATAGGAGAATATATAGTGGAGAATAGTGTTATCTTAATCCAATCCAAAATAACTAGAGTTAACATTTAATATACTTTCCTTTTCTGTGTGTATATCTATGAAGTTGAGATAGTATCTCTTGCATTTTCCACTTAAAACTATATTACACACAACTTCACTCCATGAAATATTTCTATAAATTTTTAAATATAATTTTATTTAATATTTTAGAATTAATGTGTTTTTAAAATTCAGAACAGAATCTTTATTCAAGAAAAATGTCGTCTAATTAGTAATATTAAAGAAACTGTACTTGAGGAAACAGAGTTACAGTAGTGTTAATATTATTGAATGCACATACAAAATTACTGTCCCATCACTCCCACAAAACTGCCAAATAGGGGCCGGAGCGATAGCACAGCGGGTAGGGCGTTTGCCTTGCACGCGGCCGACCCGGGTTTGATCCCCGGCATCCCATATGGTCCCCCCAGCACTGCCAGGAGTAATTCCTGAGTGCAAAGCCAGGAGTAGCCCCTAAGCATCACTGGGTGTGACCCAAAAAGCAAAAAAAAAAAAAAAACTGCCAAATATCCTCCACTACTTTACTTATGTCACCATAGACTGCCTGTTTCTTTCCAAACCTCAATCTTCCTCCCCCATCACTTGATAAATTCATTTCTATAGTCAAAGCCCAAGTTTATCATCACTAGATACTATTCAGTTCCTTGGTTTGTTTCTTAATCTACTACGTGTGAGGGAGATAATCAGGTATTTTGTCCTTCTCACTGTATAATATTCCACTGAACATAGACGCCCATAGTTTTTATTTAGTTTTTTGTTATTCATAACTAAGCTTTAACTTAGTCATGAATAATACCTAATCATTATTATATAGTTAAATTGTTTTCATTTGTATATCAAAAAACACTAAGGTAATAATCTTTGTACATTAGCATTTTTCTCATAAACTTAAATCCCAGTTTTAATGACCTTTTTTAAAAAATTGAGGTAACATGGATTACAATATTGTGCTTTTTAAAATTTTTTTATTAGTGAATCACTGTGAGGTACAGTTACAGACTTTTGTGCTTGCGTTTCAGTCATACAATGGTCGAGTGTTCGTGGGGGCTTTTTGTTCCATATGAATTTCAGGAGTGTTTGTTACATTTCTTTGAAGAATGTCATGGGTATCTTATAGGGATTGCATTGAATTTGTACAATGCTTTGAGGAGTTTTGCCAATTTGACAAAGTTAATTCTCCCAATCCATGAGCAGGGGATATCTTTCCATTTCCTCGTGTCCTCTTTTCTTTCTTTCTTTTTTTAAAAAAATTATTTATTTTTTAATTAGTGAGTCACAGTGACGGTACGGTTACAGATTCACACATTTTCGTGCTTGTTTTTCCCTCATGCAATGTTTGAGAGCCCATCCCTCAACCAGTGTCCATTCTCCACCACCAATGAACCCAGTATCCTTCCTACCCTCCAATCCCATCCCCCCCATGCCACCCCGCCTCTGTGGCGGGGCATTCCAATTTGATATCTCTCTTTCCTTTTGGGTGTTGTGGTTTGCAATAGGGGTATTGAGTGGTCATCCTGTTCAGTCTCTAGTCTACTTTTAGCACACATTTCCCTTCCCGCGCAGGATCTCCAATCACATATTACTTGGTGTTGCCCTCTCTATCTGGGATGACTTTCCCCCAGCGTGTGAGGCCAGCTTCCAAGCTATGGAGCCAACCTCCTGGTATTATATACTACTATTCTTGGGTATTAGTCTCCTACTCTGTTGTTCTAATATTCCACAGATGAGTGCAATCTTTCTATGTCTGTCCCTTTCTTTCTGGCTCATTTCTCTTAGCATGATACTTTCCATGTTGATCCACTTATATGCAAAGTTCATGACTTCATCCTTTCTAACAGCTGCATAGTATTCCATTTTATAGATGTACTAAAGTTTCTTTAACCAGTCATCTGTTCTCGGGCACTCGGGTTTTTTCCAGATTCTGGCTATTGTAAACAGTGCTGTGATGAACATATAAGTGCATATGTCATTTCGACTATACTTTTTTGTTTCTCCAGGATATATTCCCAGAAGTGGTATTGCTGGATCAAATGGAAGCTCAATTTCTAATTTTTTGAGAAGCGTCATATATTCATATATTGTTTTCCAAAGGGGTTGGACCAGTCGGCATTCCCACCCCCTGTGTAGAAGGGTCCCTTTCTCCCCACATCCTCTCCAACAGCGGTTGCTTTTGTTCTTTTGAATGTGTGCCATTCTCTCTGTGGTGTGAGGTGGTATCTCATGGTTGTTTTGATTTGCATCTCCCTGATGATTAGTGATGATTAGCAGAGCATTTTTTCATGTGCCTTTTGGCCATTTCTATCTCTTCCTTGGAAAAGTTTCTGTTCATTTCTTCGGCCCATTTTCTGATGGGGTTGGATGTTTTCTTCTTGTAGAGTTCAACCAGTGCTTTATATACCCTTGATATCAACCCGTTATCGGATGGGTATTGGGTGAATATCCTTTCCCATTCTGTAGATTGCCTTTGTCTTCTGGTCACTGTGTCTTTTGCGGTGCAGAATCTTTTTAGTTTAATATAGTCCCATTTGTTTATCTCTGTTTCTACTTGATTGCTTAGTTCCGTGTCATCTTTGAAGATACCTTTAGCTTCAATATCATGAAGGGTTTTGTCGACCTTGTCCTCGATGTACCTTATGGATCGTGGTCTGATGTTGAGGTCTTTAATCCATTTTGATCTGATTTTTGTGCATGGTGTCAGGTCAAGGTCTAAGTCCATTCTTTTGCATATGGTTGTCCAGTTATGCCAGTACCATTTGTTGAAGAGGCTTTCCTTGCTCCACTTCACATTTCTTGCCCCCTTATCAAAGATTAGATGATCATACTTTTGGGGTTGTGTGTTGGGGTATTCCATTCTGTTCCATTGGTGTGTGGCTCTGCCTTTTTTCCAGTACCGTGCTGTTATAATTGTTACGACTTTGTAGTAAAGTTTAAGGTTCGGGAGGGTGATGCCTCCCATCATCTGTTTCCCTAGAATTGTTTTAGCTATCCGTGGGCATTTATTGTTCAATATGAATTTCAGGATTTCTTAATCCATTTCTTTGAAGACTGTCATGGGTATCCTTATAGGGATCGCGTTGAATCTGTATAATGCTTTGGGGAGTATTGCCATTTTGATAATGTTGATTCTCCCTATCCATGAACAGGGGATATGTTTCCATTTCCTCATGTGCTCTTTTATTTCATGGACTAGAGTTTTATAGTTTTCTTTGTAGAGGTCCTTTACTTCTTTAGTTAAGCTGATTCCAAGGTATTTGATTTTCTGGGGCACGATTGTGAACGGGATTGCTTTTTTCATGTCCCTTTCCTCTGTCTCATTGTTTGCATATAGGAAGGCCATGGATTTTTGGATATTGATTTTATAGCTTGCGACTTTACTGTACAGGCCAATTGTTTCTAAGAGTTTCTTACTAGAGCTTTTAGGCTTCTCTAGATATAGTATCATACTGTCTGAGAATAGTGAGAGCTTGATTTCTTCCTATCCTATCTGAATCCCCTTCATATCTTTTTCTTGCCTAATGGCTATTGCTAGTACTTCCAGTACTATATTAAAGAGAAGTGGTGAGAGTGGGCATCCTTGTCTTGTCCCCGATCTTAGAGGAAAGGCCCTTAGTTTTTTTCCCCATTGATGATAATGCTTGCCATAGGTTCATGGTAGATGGCTTTGACTATCTTGAGGAACGTTCCTCCAAAACCCATTTTGGTGAGAGTTTTTATCATGAACTGATGTTGGATTTTGTCAAATGCTTCCTCTGCATCTATTGATATGATCATATGGTTTTTATCTATATTTTTGTTGATATGATGGATTATGTTGATTGATTTCTGAATGTTAAACCATCCTTGCATCTCCGGGATGAATCCCACTTGGTAATGGTGTATGATCTTTTTGATGAGTTGTTGGATTCTATTTGCTAGTATTTTGTTGAGGATCTTTGCATCAGTGTTCATCAGGGATATTGGTCTAGAGCTTTCTTTGTTAGTGGTGTCTGTTTGCTTTTGGTATTAGGGAGATATGTGCCTCATAGAACTGTTCGGGAGGGTTCCTGTCCTTTCAATTTCCTGGAAAAGCTTGTGGAGAACTGGCAACAAGTCTTCTTTACATGTTTGGAAGAATTCGCCAGTGAATCTGTCTGGACCTAGGCTTTTGTTTTTGGGGAGACTTTTGATTACAGTTTTGATTTCCTTGATATTTATAGGCCTATTCATGTATTTCAAGTCTTCTTAGTTCAGTCTTGGGAGATTGTAGGAATCAAGGAATTCGTCCATTTCTTTTAGGTTCTCTTGTTTTGTGGCATACAGACTTTCAAAGTAGTCTCTGATGATCTTTTAATCTCCTTGGTTTCTGTTGTGATGTCCCCCTTTTCATTTCTGATTCGGTTTATTAGGGTTTTCTCTCTCTCTTTCTTTGTGAGTCTTGCTAGCGGTTTATCAATCTTATTTATTTTCTCGAAGAAACAGCTCTTTGTTTCATTGATCTTTCGGATTGTTTTTCGGGTTTCCATATCATTAATTTCTGCTCGAAGTTTTATTATTTCTTTCCTTCGATCTGGTTTGGGTTCCTTTTGCTGGTCCTCTTCTAAGATCTTGAGCTGCAAAGTCAGGCTATCTATATAGGCCCTTTCTTCCTTCCTGAGGATAGCTTGCAGAGATATAAATTTTCCCCTTAACACAGCACTAGCTGTGTCCCATAGATTCTGGTAGCTTGTGTCTTCATTCTCATTTATTTCGAGGTATTTTTTTTTTATTTCTTCCTTGATTTCCTTCGTGACCCACTCATTGTTCAATAGTGAGTTGTTTAATTTCCAAGTGTTTGATATGGTTCTCCGCGTCTGTGTGTGATTAATTTCCATCTTCAGTGCATCATGGTCTGAAAAGATAGTTGATACAATTTCTATCTTCCCAATTCTATTAAGGTATAATTTGTGACCCAGAACATGGTCTAATTTGGAAAATGTTCCGTGTGCGCTGGAAAAGAATGTGTATTCTTTCTTTTTGGGGTGTATAGCCCTGTATAGGTCTATTAGCCCTGTCTCCTCCATTTCTTCCTTCAGAGCCATTGTTTCCTTGCTGAGTGTTGTTCTTGTTGATCTATCCAGAGGTGATAAGGCAGGGTTGAAGTCTCCAACTACTATTGTCGTGCTGGATATGTCCTCCTTAAATTCTGTTAGGAGTTCTTTTAAGTATTTAGTTGGTCGTTCATTAGGTGCGTATACGTTTAATAGTGTGATTTCTTCCTGTTGTACATATCCCTTGATGAACAGAAAGTGACCTTCGCTGTCCCTTCTGATCTTTTTCAGCCTGAAATCTATGTTGTCGGATACTAGTATGGCCACCCCCGCTTTTTTGAGGGAGTTGTTTCCTTGCAGGATTGTTTTCCATCCTTTGATTTTGAGTCTGTGTTTGTTCTGACTATTCAGATGTATTCCTTGTAGGCAGCAGAATGTTGGGTTTAGTTTCTGAATCCATTTTGCCACTCTGTGCCTCTTGATTGGTGCATTTAGACCATTAACATTAAGAGAAATTATTGTCATGGGATTTTGTGCCATTTTTCTGTAGGGTTTGCTGTTCTTGCAGGTTTTTTCCTTGTCTTATAGTAGCCCTTTGAGTCCTTATTTTAAATTTGGTTTTGAGTCTATGAAGTTCCTGAGCTGTTGCTTCTCCGTGAAATAGTGTATGGTTCCTTCAAGTTTAACTGAGAGTTTAGCCGGGTAAAGTATTCTTGGTGAGACATTCATGTCATTAAGATTTTTCACTATATCCCATCATTGTCTTCGGGCTTGGAAGGTTTCTTCTGATAGGTCTGCTATGAATCTAAGGGGTGCTCCTTTGTATATGATCTCCTTCTTTGATCTTGCTGCTTGCAGTATTGTATCTCTATCCATGGCATCCATCATTCTGACTATGATATGCCTTGGGGATTTTTTATTTGGGTCCCTTTTAGCTGGCACCCTTCGGACTCCTTGGATCTGGATGTCCGCATTCTCTAGCTCTGGGAATTTTTTAGCAATGATGTCTTTAATTGTGTTTTTTTCATTGGGATTGGTTCCCTGTGCTTCTGGTACTCCAATGATTTTTATATTGTTTCTCTTGAGGTCATCCCCTAGGACTCTAATTCGCTCTAGAGCCATTTTGAGGTCTTTTGCCATTATTTGTTGTTGCCTATATGCTTTCTGCAGTCGTCTTCAAGCTCACTGATTCTGTCTTCAGCTGTAGTCATTCTACTATTGAGGGCTTCTTCCAAGTTTTTATTTCATCTATTGATTCTTTTAATTGTGTCACTTCTGTTCGTAGCTTTGAAATTTCTTCTCTCATTTCTTCCTGGATTATCTTGGTGGACTGTTCCAATGCTGCATCCATATCCTCCCTTAATTTATTGGATGTTCGTTCCATAGTTGCTTTGAGTTCGTCCACCATCTTCATGATTTCCTCTCTGAATTCTTTATCTGAGACGAGTTTGTATTTCTGGGAAGTCACTGCTGAGCTTACTGAGATCCTCCCTTCCATCTCTCCTGGTGCTGAGGATTTTTGCTGTTTCTTCATGTTGTTATGGGCTTTACTATCAGGCGCTCTCCTTAGTTTGAGAGGGGCCTCAACTGAAGACGTGGGGCTATGATCTTTTTACAAAGGACTTTATGTGCAGCTTGATGTGCTCACTGACAGTTTTTGTGAAAATAGGATAGGCTAGGCTAGTTGAATATTAACATATAATGACTAAGATGACCAGAGTATTCTTCAGAGGAATAGTTTGTAGTGATTGTGGCCAAAGGACATTGCATGGAATGGGAGAAATAATTGCAGCCGCATAAGTGGCTGCTGCTCCAGAAGGAGGCCACGCCCCTTTGAGGCCACACCCCCTGACGTGTGGACACGCCCCTAACAACCTGAGCAAGAGGAGGAGGGGGTCAGGGCAGGCCTCAAGGTGACTGAGAGGCGCGAGGCGTGTCTGGGGGCGTCAGAGCCCCAGACTGTGGCTGGGGGCGATCGGAGAGCTCCTCGACAGGGCTCCTCTTTTATTTCTTGAAGTAGAGTCTTGCAGTTTTCTTTGTACAGGTCCTTCACCTCTTTAGTTAAGCTAATTCTGAGGTACTTGATTTTCTGAGGCATAATAGTGAAGGGGATTGCTTTTTTCATGTCACTTTTTTCTCTCTTATTATTTGCGTATAGGAAATCCATGTACTTTTGGGTATTGATTTTATAGCCTGCAACTTTACTATACAAATCTATTGTTTCTAGGTGTTTCTTGGTAGAGGTTTTTAGGGTTCTCTAAATATAGTATCATATCATCTGAGAATAGTGAGAGCTTGATTTCTTCCTTTCCTACCTGAATGCCCTTAATGTCTTTTTCTTGCCTAATCACTATAGCAAGTACTTCCAGTACTATATTGAACAGGAGTGGTGAGAGTGGGCATTCTTGTCTAGTCCCTGACTTGTGGGAAAGCTCTTAGTTTTTCCCCATTGAGGATGATACTTTCCATAGGCTTGTGGTAGATGGCTTTGACTATATTGAGGAGTGTCCCTTATATACCCATTTTGGTGAGAGTTTTCATCATAAACGGGTGCTAGAACTTGGCAAGTGCTTTCTCTGCATCTATTGATATGATTATATAGTTTTTATCTTTTCTTTTGTTGATATAATGGATTATGTTGATTGATTTCTGATTGTAAACCATCCTCACATCCCCGGGATGAGTCCTACTTGGTCGTGCTGTATGATCTTTTTGATGAATTGTAGTATTCTATTTGCTAATATTTTGTTGAGGATCTTTGCATCCTTGTTCATCAGGTATATTAGCCTGTAGTTTTCTCTTTTTTTTTTTGTGGTGTCTTTATTTGCTTTTGGTATTAGGGAGATATGTGCTTCATAAAAACTGTTTGGGAGAGTTTCTGTTACTTCAATTTTCTGGAAACGCTTAAGAAGAACTGGTAATAGGTTCTCTTTAAATGTTTGGAAGAACTCACTAGTGTTTCCATCTGGACCTGGGCTTTTGTTTTGGGAAAGACTTTTTGGGAACCGGGTCTGCCACGTGCAAGGCAAATGCCCTACCCGCTGTGGTATTGCTCCAGCCCCTAGTATGTCTTTCTTTTGAATAACTTTTCTTACCAGCATCCTTTTCCTTTGGTTCCATCCAAGTTGCATTGAATTACATGTTTTTATCCTTCCTTTCAGCTTTATAGTGTTCAATTTTTTATATATACAACACTTATGTTATTCATTTGTCTGCCATTGGACACAAGTTGATTTCATATCCTAGCTATTGTGCTAAGTGCTTCAATGATTAATGGTGTGAATATGTCCTTTTGAATGTCTGTGTACTGAAGGTAGATACTAGAAATATAACTTCTGGGTCATATGGCAAAATTTTTCTGAGAAATTTCATACTGTTTTCTATAGAGGTTGAACGAGATGACATTCCCCCTGCAGTTGATGAGATTTCCTTTTTCACCATATCCTTACCTAAGCAGATTGTCGCAGTTTTTTTGATATGCGCCATTATCACTGGAGTGAGATGATATCCTGTTATCATCTTGATTTGTATTTCCTTGTAATGAGTGATGATGGGAATGTTTTTTTATTAGAACTTTTCAATGTCTATTGGCCATTTATTTGTCTATCTTTGGGGAAATGTCTGTTTATTTCCTCTTACCATTTTTGGTAGGGAATTTTTGCTGTTGTTGATCTTTGTGAATTCTGATTTTTTTCTTTTTGAGACACACCTGGCGATGCACAAGGGTTACTCCTGGCTTTGCACTTATGAATTACTCCTGGCGGTGCTAGGGGACCATATGGGATGCTGGGAATCGAATCTGGGTCAACTGTGTGCAAGGCAAATGCCCTACCTGCTCTTCTATTGCTCCAGGCCCTGATCTTTGTGAATTCTTTATATAGCTATTCTTTGTATAGCTTGAATATAAACATTTATCTGATGTGCTGAGTGCAAGTATTTTTTCCATTCAGTTGTATGTCTCTTAGTTTTAGCTTGTGTTTCTTTTGCCATGCAGACATTTTCTAATTTTGTATATTCATATTTGTTTATTTTTTGTTTCTATTACCTTTACCTATGGAATCATATAATGGAAAACACTTTTGAGGTTCAAATCTTAGAGTATTCTGCTTATGTTTTCTTCAGTCCACTATACATTTTCAAGTTTGATCTAAAGATATTTGATATATCTTGAATGGACTTTTGTGTAATGTGTTGATGTGGATCCAGCTGCTGTTGCTGTTGCTGCTTTCTTCTTCTTCCTCTTCTTCTTCTTCTTCTTCCTCTTCTTCTTCTTCCTCTTCTTCCTCTTACTCTTCTTCTTCTTCTTCCTCTTCTTCTTCCTCTTCCTCTTCTTCTTCCTCATCTCTTCCTCTTCTTCCTCTTCTTCCTCTTCCTCTTCTTCTTCTTCCTCTTCTTCTTCCTCTTCCTCTTCTTCTTCCTCATCTCTTCCTCTTCTTCCTCTTCCTCCTCTTCCTCTTCCTCCTCTTCCTCTTCTTCTTCTTTCTCTTCCTCTTCTTCTTCTTCCTCTTCTTCCCTTCCTCTTCTTCTTTCCCTTCCTCTTCTTCCTCTTCCTCCTCTTCTTCTTCTTTCTCTTCCTCTTCTTCTTCTTCTTCCTCTTCTTCTTCCTCTTCTTCCTCTTCCTCTTCTTCCTCTTCTTCTTCCTCTTCCTCTTCTTCTTCCTCTTCTTCTTCTTCTTCCTCTTCTTCCCTTCCTCTTCTTCCTCATCTCTTCCTCTTCTTCCTCTTCCTCCTCTTCTTCTTCTTTCTCTTCCTCTTCTTCTTCCTCTTCCTCCTCTTCCTCTTCCTCTTCCTCTTCTTCCTCTTCCTCTTCTTCTTCTTCTCCTTCTTCTTCTTCCTTCTTCCTCTTCCTCCTTCTCTTCTTCTTCCCCCTTCTTCTTTTCTTCTCTTTCTCCTTCTCCTCCCCTTCTTCTCCTTTGCCTTCTCCTTCTTCTTTGCCTTCCCCTTCGTTTTCCCTTTCCCCTCCTCCTCCTCCTCTTTCTCCTTCTTCTTTCTTAACATGTGCTTAAGCAATTTTTCCAGCATCATTGATTGAAAGAGCTATCTTTACTCTACTATATGTACTAAGCTGTTGTGATGAAAATTAGTTGACTATAGATCTTACGATTTGTCTTTTACTCTCCAGTTTTGATAACTTATAAAGATATTTTTGCTTTATTTTCACAAGTCATTTTTGACAATTCCATGCCAGTATTTAGATTGAAAGTTTGGGAAATTTTAAGCAAGTTTCTATCATCTAGGTATGTGAAGATTTAGATAACTACATATTTTCTTACACAGTTTGAAATGGTAAAATAATTCATTATTAAGCTGTTGATTCCCTTGCTGCAATGGCATATTGTCAGCACTTATATTTTAGATCAAAATAGCTATTTACATTTTTTCAATGTGTTCTCATGACATACTCATCTTCACTAATTCATTTAGCCTAAGAGATTATTAATTAGATCTATTTGAAATTTATTTCTTCCTCTTTAGCTTTATCTTATTTATCTTTCTAAATATGTACTATTTATTCTAAATAAGTAATTTATTCTTATTTATTTAGAATAAGTTTTATTTAGAATAAGTTTTATTCTAAATAAGTTTTATTTCTAAATAAGTTTTATTTATTCAGAGCTCACTGACATCCCTGAAATAGAGGGGTAGGTGGTGGGTTGGTGGGCTGCTGCAGATTCATTCTGGGCGCAGCTGGTGACGAGTAGAAAGGAAGAATATTACATGAGAGGTTAGGTGGTCTTCTTTTTTACCCAGAAGGGAAGAGTTTAGGTGGTGTTATCTATCATCAGAATGATGAGTAGTGTTCATTTACTTGTTTATTAGCTAAATTAGGTTTGTTCCAGTACTATAAATTTATTCTTAGTCAAGTCATTTCCGGCTGTTGAGGATGAAAGCAACCTGTTTGTTTTGTGTTTTCCTTCATGGAGAAATTTGAATCAGGGTGGAAAAGCAAACAGTGCTAAGTGCTAAAAAGAAAAGAGTTCAAAATCATCATTTTTTTCACAAATAAAACGAGTGATCTTCTAAAATCTAGAGATATAATAATTTCAGTAACTTAAAACCTAAATGCCCATGTATTTCCATTAAAGGTGATTAGAGCAAAAAAATATTTTTTTGATAATAAAAAATAAGGGCTGGAGTAATAGCACGGCGGGTAAGGCATTTGCCTTGCATGCAGCTAACTCAGGTTCAATTCCTTTGTCCCTCTCGGAGAGCCCGGCAAGCTACCGAGAGTTTCCCACCCTTACGGCAGAGCCTGACAAGCTCCTCATGGTGTATTTGATATGCCAAAAACAGTAACAACAAGTCTCACAATGGAGACGTTACTGGTGCCCACTCGAGCAAATTGATGAACAATGGACAACAGTGCGGCAGTGCTTAATAACTTATAATTTTGTGATATTATTTCAAACAGGGAGCTTTTTTATTATAATGAATTTACTGGTAGGATAATACCTGTTTGTTTATTGTAACATAAAAAAGTATTTTATGGAGTGATAGCACAACGGGTAGGGCGTTTGCCTTGCACGTGGCCGACCCGAGTTCGATTCCCAGCATCCCATATGGTCCCCTGAGCATCGCCATAGGTGATTCCTGAGTCTAGAACCAGGAGTAACCCCTGTGCATCGCCTGGTGCGACCCAAAGAGCAAAAAAAAAGTATTCTAATAATATGGAATAGTTATAGCTAAATATATTTCATTAAGAATATACCTGGGGGGGGGAACGGCCCCTCTGCTCCTTAAAGACTATGATCCGGGAGATCTACTAACCCATTTTGGCACCCAGCGACTTCTTATAGAAATGCATCTAAACTGTGAATTGGGCTACAACCCCATGCCACCCTGTGAGGGGAAAGGATTTTCTCTCTCAACCCTTTCTTTCTGTGGGGAGACTGCAGCAGCGGTGCCCACATGGCATCTGCCATCTTTTAGAACTCACAACCCAGAGGTATGAGTTTGCAGTGACGTGGCACGCAAGAGATCATGGGAA